>NC_052070.1:4776229-4908729 GCF_015852505.1 Tachyglossus aculeatus
AAGACAGGTGTCAAAACCATCAGAATGAATAGAATTATAGGTATGTGTACATCATCATTAACAAACTGAATAGAATAGTAAATGCGTACAGGTAAAATAGAGCAATAAATCTGTACAAATACATGCGAGTGCTGTGGGGAGGGGAAGGAGGTAGGGCAGAGGACTGGGGAATGGGGAGGGGGAGAGGAAAAAGGGGGCTCAGTCTGGGAAGGCCTCTTGGAGGAGGTGAGCTCTCAGCAGGGCTTTGAAGGGAGGAAGAGAGCTAGCTTGGCGGATGTTGGAAGGGAGGGCATTCCAGGCCAGGGGAAGGATGTGGGCTGGGGGTTGAAGGTGGGACAGGCGAGAACGGGGCACGGTGGGGAGGTGAGCGGCAGAGGAGCAGAGATTGCGGGCTGGACTGTAGAAGGAGAGAAGAGAGGTGAGGTAGGAGGGGGCGAGGGGATGGACAGCCTTGAAGCCCAGGGTGAGCAGTTTTTGCTTGATTCGTAGGTTGACAGGGATATGAGGAAGACATTCCAGGCCAGAGGCAGGACATGGGCGTGAGGTCAGTGGTGAGATAGATTTGATGGAGGTACAATTAAATTTATAAGGGAGAGGAGGAGAGCAGGATGGGGAGGAGAGATGAATCTGAGACAATAATAACAATAATAATGATGGCATTTATTAAGCGCTTACTATGTGCAAAGCACTGTTCTAAACACTGGGGAGGTTACAAGGTGATCAGGTTGTCCCACAGGGGGCTCACAGCTTCATCCCCATTTTACAGATGAGGTAACTGAAGTCCAGAGAAGTGACGTGACTTGCCCAAAGTCACACAGCTGACAATTGGCGGAGCCGGGAATTGAACCCATGACCTCTGACTCCAAAGCCCGGGCTCTTTCCATTGAGCCACGCTGCTTCTCAACTTGAACCCAGATTTTGTGATTCTCAGCCCTGTCTCCTTTTCCACTGAATCACAACACCTCTGCAAAATACTGACATGGAGTCACTGGGGGAGAGCTCCTTAAAATGTCTCTTTGTTTCCAGTGGAATGACTCACTTTGTCCAAGGAAATGCCCTCTTAACAGCCGACGCTTCTGCTGAGCTAATGTCTAGAGATGCTTCGGTTCTCTTCTCTGAGATCTAAAAGCTGCAGACAGGCGCAAATCTTAAGTTTGCTGGGGTGAAAATTTCCGGCCTCCTAAATCTCTGTCAAATATTGACAGTGCTATTTCTGAAAACTCTCAGGGTGAAATGAAGCCATGGAAACTCCGAGCCTTGAGAAGGGAAGCAAAGAAATAGAACTTGATGTTCTCAAACTTGGTTTTGTCATTCAGTCTTCCTTATTTACTGAGTACAGGGTACAGGACACTGTACTAAGCACTTCGGAGAGTTGGTAGTGGAAGAGACATCGTTGCTATCCTCATGGAGTTTACAGTCTCTTTGGGGAGGCTGACACTGCCCATTTGATTCAAATAATAATAATGGTGTCATTTGTTCAGTGCTTATTTTGTACCAGGCACTGTAATAAGCGCTGGGGTGGATACAAGCAAATGGGGCATAGTATTATGGGCAGGGAAGGTGTCTAATAACTCTATTGCAATATATTTCTCAAGCCCTCAGAAAAGTGCTCTGTGCACAGTAGGAGCTCAATGAAGTCAACTGATTGATTGACGAGATGGGGATTCAGTCATGCCTTCGTGGAGTGACATTTCTTTGAAATATTCAGTAAGCATCACACAAATCTCACATATATTTTATAATAGTCCATCTTTTCACATGCATGCTTCCTTTTAGTTAAATGCTTGGTTTAAAGAAGATGTAAATTTGACACTCACCTAGTAAAGGTGGTTATCTATATCAAGTTAATCTGTCCTTTCAGTTACAGCACGATAGTCATCGTTTACAGCTTTCTCTCTGACATTCGCCGGATTGAATTGAATTTAAATGAATTACTTTGATTCTCGGCCATTATACACTTTACGGTTGCCAGGCTCGGTTTTGTTAATGGAATCTACCTGTGAATTCAACTCCGTGGGCATTGTTCAAAACCGTGTTTGCTGAAATATCAAGGATTACTTTCTAAAAGAATGTTTTCTCGCTTTTAGTGCTTGTGTTACATGACAGATTGAGTTTCTAGCCCCTTTCCTCTACAAAAAAATTAACCAACCCCAAACAATGGAATTGTTCAACTGAGTGTTTTAAAACAGCGAGCAAATGCAACTGTTTTGAGTGAAACCTGTGTGGAAAGAGAAAGGGAGAGCATCTGGACACATGCAGGATGGATTACATTGTGATTTCCTGTTTTATAGAGATGAACACTGTCCTAAACCCTGGGTTTGATTCCATAGACACAGATCATACTCTATCTCTGTCCCACAGAGGGGCTTGGAGTCTTAGTAAGAAGGGAGAACAGGTATTTAATCCCCCATCCACAGATGAGGAAACTGAAGCACATAAAAATTCAGAGACTTGCCCATTCTCACATCTCACACAACAAGCAGGGAGTTCTTCTTTCTTCTTCTCTCCTCCTCCTCCTCCTCCTCCTCCCCCTCCTCCTCCCTCTTTTCTTTCTTTTCTTTTTCACTCCTACTCCTCCTCTTTCTTCTTCTTCTTCTTCTTCCTCATCCTCTTTCTCTTTCTGCCCTTCCTTCTCCCTCCTTTCCTTCTTGCTTCTTCTTTCTTCCTTCCTCCTCCTCCTCTTTCTTCCTCTCCTCCTCCTCTTTCTCCTTCTTCTCCTCCTTCTCCCTCCTTTCTTTCTTCTTCTTCCCTTCTCCTCCTCTTTCTTCCCTTCTTCCTCCACCTCTTTCTCCTTCTACTCTTCCTTCTCCCTCCTTTCTTCTTCCTTCCTCCTCCTCCTCTTTCTTCCCTTCTTCCTCCTCCTCTTTCTCCTTCTTCTCCTCCTTCTCCCTCCTTTCTTCTCTCCTCCTTATCCCCCTCCTCTCCCTTCCTCCTTCTCCCCCTTCTCCTTCTTCTCTGCCTCCTCCTCCTCCTCTTTCTCCTCCCCATCCTTATATAATAATGATAATAATAATAATAATGATGATGGAATTTATTAAGCACTTATTATGCGCAAAGCACTGTTCTAAGCATCGACATGTTCTGTAACAGGTAAGATACGAGGGATAAGAAAAGTAAAATAGAGTGGTTTGAAATGATTTGAGTATGATTAACAGTGCTTCTTTGCCTTTCTGTGAGATATACTAGATCCATTCAAATGAATAAAATGAATTAGAAACGATAATTCAGTTTCCATTGCCAAAATACTGTAGTTGGGGTTGGTTCAAGGAAACTACATGTTTATTGAAGAAGGAATTTTATATATTCAGCCCAGACAAAGTTGTGTCATATAAAAATAAGTCTGGTGTTCTGATTGTCCTTTTGCTGACAGAGCAGCAGTATTTATGCTAAATTACATTTATGAGCTCTGTTTGGTTTATAATGCAATCCTGGGAGACCATTAAAGCCAAGTTTCTTTCCAAGTGAACTTTTTTTAAGCTGGGTCATCATGTTGATTTAAATAACTGAAATTTTGCCCGTGAACATTTAATGAAAATAATACTCGTAAATTTGTAAAATACTAGCGAGTCCAATTCATTGTCTCATTCTCATTTCATTTGATTTTTTATTCCCAATTACAAAGAGCATTTTGTAGGGATGATGACAGATGGTCTCTCCCCCCCACCTTATTTGGTGAGTTTTACAGAGAATAAAGGCTCAGTTCGTAAAACCTGAACCACCAGAAGTGGAAGATCCGGGGATTTACTCTTTAGAAATCCATGAAACACCCTAATTTTCCCTTAAGTATCGGATGCGCAATTAAATAAATGACCATGTCCTTTTAATGCTCAAAAATACTGGCTTTTTTGTCCAGTGATTAAAAGGGATGGGAGAGACCTGGGAAATTAAGCATTTGCTCTGCTTGGCTGAAATGTAAAAAAGACAAGCAAGATGGTTAAGAAGCAGCAGGGAGGTAAATGAGAATGGCCTTTAATTAAATATGAATGTGAGCAAGCTTGAAAAGTTTGTACCAACCAACTCTCTGTATTATTACTGATATTACTGATTATCCCTTTTAGACTGTGAGCCCACTGTTGGGTAGGGACTGTCTCTATATGTTGCCAATTTGTACTTCCCAAGCACTTAGTACAGTGCTCTGCACATAGTAAACGCTCAATAAATACGATTGATTGATTGATTGATTGATAGAACCAGTACGGACTAGTGGAAAGAACCCAGGCCTGGTATTCTGACCTCCTGGGTTCAAAACCTTGCCTCCTCCTCTGGCTTGTTGTGTGACCCTGTGCGAGTCACTTGATTTCTTTGTGTCTCAGTTATCTCATCTGTAAAATGGGGATGCAATATTGGATCCCCCAGCCCCTCCCCCTTAAAATAATAATAATAATGATGGCATTTATTAAGTACTTATTATGTGCAAAGCACCGTTCTAAGCACTGGGGAGGTTACAAAGTGATCACGTTGTCCCACAGGGGCTCACAGTTTTAATCTCCATTTTACAGATGGGTAACTGAGACCCAGAGAAGTTAAGTGACTTGCCCAAAGTCACACAGCTGACAATTGGCAGTGCAGGGATTCGAACCCATGACCTCTGACTCCAAAGCCCGGGCTCTTTCCACTGAGCCTCACTGCTTCTCTAAAATCTAAAATCTGAGCCCCACATGGCTGGGACTGTGTCTGAACTGATTATCCGGATTCTAACCCAATGCTTAGTACAGTGCTAGGCACATAGTAAACCCCTAATAGGTACCATTATGGTTATTGATGGGGTGTGTGAGATTTGTACATAAAGTGTTATAGCAGGTGTGTGGGTATTTATTAATAATAATCACAGTCATAATAATAATGGCATTTGTTAAGCACTTACTATGTGCCAAGCACTGTTCTAAGCGCGGGGATAGATTCAAGGTTATCAGGTGGTCCCACGTGGGGCTCTCAGTCTTCATCCCCATTTTACAGATGAGGTCACTGAGGACCAGAGAAGTGAAGTGACTTGGCCAAAGTCACACAGCTGACAAGCAGCAGAGCTAGGTTTAGAAGCAGCATGGCTCCGTGGGAAGAGCCCGGGCTTTGGAGTCAGAGGTCATAATAATAATAATGATGGCATTTGTTAAGTGCTTACTATGTGCCAAGCACTGTTCTAAGCACTGGGGGTGGGGTACAAGGTAATCAGGTTGTCCCACATGAGGCTCACAGTCTCAATCCTCATTTTACAGATGAGGTCACTGAGGCCCAGAGAAGCGAAGTGACTTGGCCAAAGTCACACAGCTGACAAGCAGCAGAGCTGGGATTAGAAGCAGCGTGGCTCAGTGGAAAGAGCCCGGGCTTTGGAGTCAGAGGTCATGGGTTCAAATCCCAGCTCCACCAAAATTGTCAGCTGTGTGACTCTGGGCAAGTCACTTCACTTCTCTGGGCCTCCATTTCCTCATCTGTAAAATGGGGATTAAAACTGTGAGCCCCCTCGTGGGACAACCTGATCACCTTGTAACCTCCCCAGCGCTTAGAACAATGCTTTGTACATAGTAAGTGCATAATAAATGCCATCATTATTATTAATTATTATTATCTCCAAATGGTGTCTGAATAATAATGATGGTATTTGTTAAGCACTTTCTATGTGCTAAAGACTGTTCTCAACTCTGGAATAGATACAAAGGTCGTCAGGTTGTCCCACGTGGGGCTCACAATATCAATCCCCATTTTACTGATAAGGTAACTGAGGCACAGAGAAGCGAAATGACTTGCCCGTGTTCAGACAGCAGACAAGTGGTGGAGCCGGGATTAGAACCCATGACCTCTGACTCCCAAGCTTGGGCTCCTTCCCGTAAGTTCTGAAAGGAGGCAAGGCTCCACATCCCACTTCTGACTCTTCCTTTTCATTTAGACTATAAACCTGTGGACAGGGAATGTGTCTGCTATATTGCTATATTGCACTCCCCGAAGCGCTTAGTACAGTGCTGGTATCAATGAATACAATTAACTGACTGTGTGACTGCTGCCTATAATGACGGGAAAGTCCCAGGGAGGACAGGATTGCTTGGGAAAATGAAGAGTTCTCCCAGACTAAGGTTTATTGAGAATAATACAAACTTCTTTTCATAATAATAATGATAATGGTAGCATTTATTAAGCACTTACTATGTGCCAAGCACTGTTCTAAGCACTGGGGGAAATACAAGGTAACCAGGTTGTCCCACGTGGGGCTCACAGTCTTAATCCCCATTTTACAGATGAGGAAACTGAGGTACAGAGATAATAATAATAATGATGGTATTTGTTAAGCGCTTACTATGTGCAAAGCACTGTTCTAAGCGCTGGGGGGATACATGGTGATCAGGTTGTCCCACAGGGGGCTCACAGTTTTAATCCCCATTTGACAGATGAGGTAACTGAGGCCCAGAGAAGTGAAGTGACTTGCCCAAAGTCACACAGCTGACAAGTGGCGGAGCTGGGATTTGAACCCACGACCTCTGACTCCAAAGCCCGGGCCCTTTCCACTGAGCCACGCTGCTTCTGTTGAGCGACTTGACCAAAGTCACACAGCTGACAGGTGGTGGAGGTGGGATTAGAACCCATGATCTCTGACCCCCGAGCCCAGGCTCTTTCCACTGAGCCACCCTGCCTCTTTGAAGGAGCTGGGGTCAGGAGTAGTTCAAAAATGACATACCCCAGTGTTGTCTCTTTTCTTAGGTTGAAATGCAGCTTTTCCACAGATTTGCAAGATATATATATATATATATATATATATATATATATATAGATATATAGATATATAGATAGATAGATAGATAGATAGATGGATAGATGGATAGATGGATAGATAGATAGATGATAGATAGATAGATAGATAGATGATAGGTGGATGGATAGATAGATAGATAGATAAGTAGATAGATAGATAGATAGATAGATAGAATTATATATCACGTAGCGATATGTAATTTATGCACAGCTTGATGGAGTGAATCTAGTTTGTTTCTCTTTCCTTGCTACACCCCCAGATATAAATCAGGACCATGTGAAGCATTAGTTCTGCTTTATTCCTCTCCATGTACGTTTTATTTCACTGCTGAACAAGCAAGATTTATAAACTGCAGTGTCAGTATCCTTGTGAGCAGGCGATGAAGTGAAAATGACGTGGAAACGCTCGCAGCTCCGGCTAAAGGTAGGAAGTTTCCATCCCTGTTGGGTAGGGACCATCTCTATATGTTGCCAACTTGTACTTCCCAAGCGCTTAGTACAGTGCTCCGCACACAGTAAGCGCTCAATAAATACGATTGATTGATTGATTGATTAGTACAGTGCTCTGCACACAGTAAGCGCTCGATAAATGTGATTGAATGAATGAATGAATCCCAACACACTTAGGATAATGTACACAGAAATGGTCAAAATCCTGACTGAAAATGAACAATAATTTCCTTCAGGTTGCGGGAGCTGGCTCACCAAAAGGAAAACCAAGTGATCTTTGACATCACCAAACAGGATCTGATCAGTTCATCCCCTTCTCCCTTACCTTCTCCTTTCCTTCTCCCTTACCTTGCTCACTTCTTACTCCAACCCAGTACATTTCACTCCTCTAATTCCAACCTCCTCAGCGTAGTTTTTTTTTGTTGTTTTTTATAGCATTTATTAAGTGCTTATTATGTGCAAAGCAATCAATCATATTTACTGAGCGCTTACTGTGTGCAGAGCACTGTACTAAGTGCTTGGGAAGTACAAGCTGGCAACATATAGAGACAGTCCCTACCCAACAGTCGGCTTAAGCGCTGGGGAGCTTACAAGGTGATCAGGTTGTCCCACGTGGGGCTCACAGTCTTCAATCCTCATTTTCCAGAAGATGGAACTGAGGCCCAGAGAAGTGAAGTGACTTGCCCAAAGTCACACAGCTGACAGTTGGCAGAGTGGGATTTGAACCCATGACCTGTGACTCCAAAGCCCAGGCTCTTTCCATTGAGCCACCCTGCTTCGGAGTCAGAGGTTCTAATCAATCAATCGCGTTTATTGAGCGCTTACTTCTAATCCCGGCTCTGCCACTTTTCAGATGCGTGACTTTGGGCAAGTCACTTAACTGTGGGCAAGCCACTTAACTTCTCTGTGCCTCAGTGCCCTCATCTGTAAAAAGGGGATTAAGACTGTGAGCCCCATGTGGGACAACCTGATGACTCTGTATCTACCTCAGTGCTTAGAACAGTGCTTGGCACATAGTAAGCGCTTAACAAATACCATCATCATTATCATTATTATTATTATCTCACCTCCAACCTCTTACCCACATCCTGTCTCTGGCTTGGAACTCCTTTTCCTCTTCAAATAATAATAATGATGATATTTATTAAGTACTTACTATGTGCCAAGCACTGTTCTAGGTGCTAGGGTAGATTCAAGGTGATCAGGTTGTCCCACGTGGGGCTCACAGTCTTAGTCCCCCTTTTACAGATGAGGGAACTGAGGCACAGAGAAGTGACTTGCCCAAGGTCACACAGCTGAAAAATGGTGGAGCCGGGATTAGAACCCACGACCTCTGACTCCAAAGCCCTTGCTCTTTTCACTAAACCATGCTGCTTCCCATAATCTGACGGATGATCACTCTCCCCACCTTTAAAGCTTTAGTCAGTCAAGTCATTCATACTTACTGAGCTTTTACTGTGTGCAGAGTACTGTATTAAGTAATAATAACAATAATGATGGCATTTGTTAAGCGCTTACCGTGTGCAAAGCACTGTGTGCAAAGTTCTAAGCACTGGGGAGGTTACAAGGTGATCAGGTTGTCCCACGGGGGGCTCACAGTCTTAATCCCCATTTGACAGATGAGGGAACTGAGGCACAGAGAATAATAATAATGTAATAATGAAGGCATTTATTAAACACTTACTATGTGCAGAGCACTATTCTAAGCGCTGGGGAGGTTACAAGGTGATCAGTTTGTCCCACGGTGGGCTCACAGTCTTAATCCCCGTTTTACAGATGAGGGAACAGGCCCAGAGAAGTGAAGTGACTTGCCCAAAGTCACACAGCTGACAGTTGGCGGAGCCGGGATTTGAACCCCTGACCTCTGACTCCAAAGCCCGGGCTCTTTCCACTGAGCCACGCTGCTTCTCATAATGGTCACACAGAGAAGTGAAGCGGCTTGCCCAAAGTCACACAGCTGACAGCTGGCGGAGCCGGAATTTGAACCCATGACCTCTGACTCCAAAGCCTGGGCTCGTTCCACAGAGACATGCTGCTTCTCTAGGTGTTTGGGAGAATCCAGTATAACAATATAACAGTCATGGTCCCTGCCCACAGTGAGTTTATAGTCTGGATGTGGAGACAGATATTAATATAAATGAATAGAATGACAGCTATGTATTATACGTGCTGTAGGGATGGGGGGGGGGGAAGAGCAAAGAGAGTAAGTCTCCCTTCTAGACTGTGAGCCCACTGTTGGGTAGGGAACTTCTCTATATGTTGCCAACTTGTACTTCCCAAGCGCTTAGTACAGTGCTGTGCACACAGTAAGCTCTCAATAAATACGATTGATTGATTGATTGATTGACGCAGAAGGGAGCAGCAGAAGAGAAGCAGCGTGGCTCAGTGGAAAGAGCCCGGGCTTTGGAGTCAGAGGTCATAGGTTCAAATCCTGGCTCCACCAATTGTCAGCTGTGTAACTCTGGGCAAATCACTTAACTTCTCTGAGCCTCAGTTCCCTCATCTGAAAAATGGGGATTAAGACTGTGAGCCCCCTGTGGGACAACCTGATCACTTTGTAACCTCCCCAGTGCTTAGAACAGTGCTTTGTGCATAGTAAGCGCTTAATAAATGTTGTTATTATTATTATTATTATTATTATTATTATTATTATTATTATTATTATTATTATTATTATTATTATTATTATTTATTATTATGGGAGAGGGTGAAGAGGAAAGAAGGGTGCAGCCAGGGAAGGCCCCTTGGAGGAGGCAGGTCTTAGCTCTCACTTCTACTCCACCTCCCTTCTGCATCACCCTTATACTTGGATTTGTACCTTTTATTCTCCCAACCCTCTTTTTTCCCAGGGCATTTAAGTCCATATCCATTACTTATTAAGAAACAGCATGGCTCAGTGGAAAGAGCACGGTCTTTGGAGTCAGAGGTCATGGGTTCTAATCCTGAGTCCACTACATGTCAGCTGTGTGACTTTGGGCAAGTCACTTCACTTCTTTGGGCCTCAGTTCCCTCATCTGGAAAATGGAGATTCAGTTTGTGAGCCCCATGTAGGGCAACCTGATTACCTCGAATCCCCCCCCCCACAGCGCTTTGTACAGTGCTTGGCACATAGTAAGCGCTTAACATGTGCCATCATCATTATAATTATTATTATCATTATTGTTGTTGTAGTGGCTATCTCCCTCTGTAGACTGAAAAGTCATTGTGGACAGGGAATGTGTCTACCAAATTTGTTGTTCTCTACTCCACTTGAGGAGCAGTGTGGCTTAGTGGAAAGGGCCCAGCCTTGGGAGTAAGAGGATGTGGGTTCTAATCCTGGCTCTGCCACTTTTCTGCTTGTGACCTTAGGCGAGACACTTATAATAATAATAATAATAATAGTGGTATTTTTAAGGACTTACTACTACTAATAATAATAATGGCATTTGTTATGAGCCTACCATTTGCAAAGCACTGTTCTAAGCACGGGGGGATACAAGGTGATCAGGTTATCCCACATGGGGCTCACAGTCTTAATCCCCACTTTACAGATGAGATAACTGAGGCACAGAGAAGTTAAGTGACTTGCTCATTTTCACATAGCTGCCAAGTGGTGGGGATAGAATTCGAACTCACGACCTCTGATTCCCAAGCCCAGGCTACTTCCACTGAGCCACGCTGCTTCTCTGAGCCATGCTGACAAGTAGAGGAGGCAGGATTAGAACTCATCACCTCTGACTCCCAAGCCTGGGCTCTTTCCACTAAGCCACGCTGCTTCTCAACTTCTCTTAAATTCTCTGTGCCTCAGTTACCCGACTAGTAAAGTGGGGATCAACACTGTGAACCCCACGTGGGACAAACTGATTACCCTTTATCTACCTCAGCGCTTAGAACAGTGCTTGGGACATAGTAAACACTTAACAAATACCGTCATTATTATTACTGTCCCCAGGGCTCCCAAGGTCAGTGCCCTGTATATACTAAATTTCGAAATATAATAATAATAATGACAATGATAGCATTTGTTAAGAGCTTACTATGTGCAAAGCACTGCTCTAAGTGCTGGAGAGGTTACAAGGTGATCAGGTTGTCCCACGGGGGGCTCACAGTCTTAATCCCCATTTTACAGATGAGGTCACTGAGGCCCAGAGAAGTGAGGTGACTTGTCCAAAGTCACACAGCTGACAGTTGGCGGAGCTGGGATTTGAACCCATGACTTCTGACTCCAAACCCCGTGCTCTTTCCACTGAGCCAAATGCTATTGATTAGTTTGATCGAGCACCTAATGGTGGGCATTATATTGGAGAAGAATGAACATATCAAGGGAGGAGAAGCAGTGTGGCCTAATAGATAGAACCTGGGAGTCGGAAGGACCTGGGTTCTAATCCGGCCTCTGCCTCTTGCATGCAGTGTGACCCTGGGCAAGTCGCTGCACTTCTCTGGGCCTCAGTTCCCTCATCTGTAAAATAGGGATTAAGACTGTGAGCCCCACGTGGGATTGTATGAATTTGTATCTACCCCAATGCTTAGTTCAGTGCCTGGCACATAGTAAGCACTTAAGAAATACCATTAAAAAATAGAAAAAAGAAAAGAAAATAGAAAATAGAAAAAATAGAATGGAAATGGGTGTCAGCAGGACAACCAAGCATATGTATGGGAAACTGAAAAGGGTGAATGGGCAAGCCCGAAGGGAAAACGCGATGCACAACCCGAAATCCCATTTTCTAACGGTCAAATACCAAACCAAGGCCTGTATTCATTCATTCATTCATTCAATCGAACTTATTGAGCACTTGCTGAGTGCAGAGCACTGTATTAAACGCTTGGGAAGTACAAGTCAGCAACATATAAGATGGTCCTTACTCAACAACGGGCTTTGGGCAAGTCACTTAACTTCTCTGGGCCTCAGTTCCCTCATCTGTAAAATGGGGATTAAGACTGTGAGCCCCCCGTGGGACAAACTGATCACCTTGTATCTCCCCAGTGCTTAGAACAGTGCTTACTGTGTGCAGAGCACCCTACTAATTGCTTAAAGCTAATTGGATCCAACGCAGTCCATGTCCCACATGGAGCTATCTTAATCCCCATTTCGCACGAGGTAACTGAGGCCCAAGGAAGTGACCTGACTTGCCCAAGGTCACACAGAAGACAAGTGACACGGCAGAGATTAGAACCCAGTTCATAATAGTCTTTCACACTGTGAGCCCACTGTTGGGTAGGGACCATCTCTATATGTTGCCAACTTGTACTTCCCAAGTGCTTAGTACAGTGCTCTGCACACAGTAAGCGCTCAATAAATACGATTGATTGATTGATAATAGATAATATTAAGATAAATATGATAGAGAAGCAGCATGGCTCAGTGGAAAGAGCTCAGGCTTGGGAGTCAGAGGTCATGGGTTCTAATCCCGGCTCTGCCACGTGTTGGCTGTGTGACTTTGAGCAAGTCTACTTCACTTCTCTGGGCCTCAGTGACCTCACCTGTAAAATGGGGATTAAGACTGTGAGCCCCACGTGGGACAACCTGATCACCTTGTAACTATCCCAGCGCTTAGAACAGTACTTGGCACGTGGTAAGCACTTAAATAATAAAATAATAATAATAACAACAACAATAATAATAATAATAATAATAATAATAATAATAATAATAATAAAAATGGCATTTGTTAAGTGCTTACTATGTGCCAAGCACTGTTCTAAGCACCTGGGATACAAGGTGATCAGGTTGTCCCACGCGGGGCTTAGAGTCTTAATCCCCATTTTACAAACGAGGTAACTGAGGCACAGAGAAGTTAAGTGACTTGCCCAAAGTCACACAGCCGACAAGCGGCAGAGCCGGGTTTAGAACCTGCAACCTCTGACTCCCAAACCTGGGCTCTTTCACCATCACAATTAAGTGGCAGAGTAGGGATTAGAATTTAGGTCCTGATTTCCAGGCCTGGGCTCTATAAACTGTACTGCTTCCCTAGATGTGGATGAGAGTATCCTTGGGTGTGAGGTTTGTAGTAAAAGTATTTACTAAACGTTTATTGCCTGCTGAACATCCTGCTAAGTTCCTGAATAATAATGATGATGGTATTTGTTAAGCCCTTATTATGTGCCAAGCACTGTTACACAAGTTGGATCAGTGCTTAGGGAGTGCTTGGCACATAGTAAGTGCTTAACAAATACCATCATTATTATTTAGATAAGGACAAGAAAACTATAATATATTTATATCATACATTTCATCAATCAATCGGATTCATTGGGCACTTACTATGTGCAGAACATTGTTCTAAGCACTTGGGAGAGCACAATCATCATCATCATCATCAATCGTATTTATTGAGCGCTTACTATGTGCAGAGCACTGTACTAAGCGCTTGGGAAGTACAAACTGGCAACATATAGAGACAG
The DNA here is from genome assembly GCF_015852505.1 of Tachyglossus aculeatus. NCBI lineage: Eukaryota > Metazoa > Chordata > Mammalia > Monotremata > Tachyglossidae > Tachyglossus > Tachyglossus aculeatus. The sequence continues at coordinate 4,789,799 of NC_052070.1, forward strand.
TCCCTACCCAACAGTGGGCTCACAGTCTAAAAGGGGAAGACAGAGAACAAAACCAAACACACTAACAAAATAAAATAAATAGAATAGATATGTACAAGTAAAATAAATAAATAAATAAATAAATAGAGTAATGAATATGTACAAACATATATACGTATATACAGGTGCTGAGGGGAAGGGAAGGAGGTAAGAAGGGGGGGATGGAGGGGAGACGAGGGGGAGAGGAAGGAAGGGGCTCAGTCTGGGAAGGCCTCCTGGAGGAGGTGAGCTCTCAGTAGGGCCTTGAAGAGAGGAAGAGAGCTAGCTTGGCGGATGGGCAGAGGGAGGCCATTCCAGGCCTGCGAGAGGACGTGGTCCGGGGGTCGATGGCGGGACGGGCGAGAACGAGGTACGGTGAGGAGATTAGTGGTGGAGGAGTGGAGGGTGCGGGCTGGGCTGGAGACGGAGAGAAGGGAGGTGAGGGAGGAGGGGGCGCGGTGATGGACAGCCTTGAAGCCCGGGGTGAGGAGTTTCTGCCTGATGTGCAGATTGATTGGTAGCAACTGGAGATTTCTGAGGAGGGGAGTGATATCCCCAGAGCATTTCTGGACAAAGATAATCCGGGCAGCAGCATGAAGTATGGATTGAAGTGGAGAGAGGCATGAGGATGGGAGATCAGAGAGAAGGCTGATGCAGTAGTCCAGACGGGACGGGATGAGAGCTTGAATGAGCAGGGTAGCGGTTGGGATGGAGAGGAAAGGGCGAATCTTGGCAATGTTGCGGAGCTGAGACTGGCAGGTTTTGGTGACGGCTTGGATGTGAGGGGTGAATGAGAGAGCGGAGTCGAGGATGACACCAAGGTTGCGGGCTTGTGAGACGGGAAGGATGGTAGTGCCGTCAACAGAGATGGGAAAGTCAGGGAGAGGGCAAGGTTTAGGAGGGAAGACAAGGAGTTCAGTCTTCGACATGTTGAGCTTTAGGTGGCGGGCAGACATCCAGATGGAGATGTCCTGAAGGAAGGAGGAGATGCGAGCCTGGAGAGAGGGGTAGTGGCAATCGTGGCTCAGTGCAAAGATCCAGGGCTTTGGATCGATTACTCTATTTATTTATTATTACTCTATTTATTTATTACTCTATTTATTACTCTATTTATTTATTACTCTATTACTCTATTTATTTATTACTCTATCTATTACTCTATTCATTACTCTATTCATTACTCTATTTCTTTATTTATTACTCTATTTATTACTCTATTTATTACTCTATTTCTTTATTTATTACTTTATTTATTTAGTATTACTCTATTTATTTATTTATTTATTCTACTTGCACATATCTATTCTATTTTATTTTGTTAGTAAGTTTGATTTTGTTCTCTGTCTCCCCCTTTTAGACTGTGAGCCCACTGTTGTCCTTAACACGCTATCTGACCTTGGCTTCACAGACTCCGTCCTCTCCTGGTTCTCCTCTTATCTCTCCGCTCGTTCTTTCTCAGTCTCTTTTGCAGGCTCCTCCTCCCCCTCCCATCCTCTTACTGTGGGGGTTCCCCAAGGTTCAGTGCTTGGTCCCCTTCTGTTCTCGATCTACACGCACTCCCTTGGTGACCTCATTCGCTCCCACGGCTTCAGCTATCATCTCTACGCTGATGACACCCAGATCTACATCTCTGCCCTTGCTCTCTCCCCCTCCCTCCAGGCTCGCATCTCCTCCTGCCTTCAGGACATCTCCATCTGGATGTCTGCCCGCCACCTAAAGCTCAACATGTCGAAGACTGAACTCCTTGTCTTCCCTCCCAAACCTTGCCCTCTCCCTGACTTTCCCATCTCTGTTGACGGCACTACCATCCTTCCCGTCTCACAAGCCCGCAACCTTGGTGTCATCCTCGACTCCGCTCTCTCGTTCACCCCTCACATCCAAGCCGTCACCAAAAACCTGCCGGTCTCAGCTCCGCAGCATTGTCAAGATCCGCCCTTTCCTCTCCATCCAAACTGCTACCCTGCTCATTCAACCTCTCATCCTATCCCGTCTGCACTACTGCACCAGCCTTCTCTCTGATCTCCCATCCTCGTGTCTCTCTCCACTTCAATCCATACTGCATGCTGCTGCCCGGATTGTCTTTGTCCAGAAATGCTCTGGGCATGTTACTCCCCTCCTCAAAAATCTCCAGTGGCTACCAATCAATCTGCGCATCAGGCAGAAACTCCTCACCCTGGGCTTCAAGGCTGTCCATCCATCCATCCCCTCGCCCCCTCCTACCTCACCTCCCTCCTCTCCTTCTCCAGCCCAGCCCGCACCCTCCGCTCCTCCACCGCTGATCTCCTCACCGTACCTCGCACTTGCCTGTCCCGCCATCGACCCCCGGCCCACGTCCTCCCCCGGGCCTGGAATGGCCTCCCTCTGCCCATCCGCCAAGCTAGCTCTCTTCCTCTCTTCAAGGCCCTACTGAGAGCTCACCTCCTCCAGGAGGCCTTCCCATACTGAGCCCCTTCCTTCCTCTCCCCCTCGTTCCCCCTCCATCCCTCCCTTCTTACCTCCTTCCCTTCCCCACAGCACCTGTATATATGTATATATGTTTGTACATATTTATTACTCTATTTATTTATTTATTTATTCATTTATTTATTTATTATTAATTAATTAATTAATTGATTAATTAATTAATTATTTTACTTGTACATATCTATCCTATTTATTTTATTTTGTTAGTATGTTTGGTTTTGTTCTCTGTCTCCCCCTTTTAGACTGTGAGCCCACTGGTGGGTAGGGACTGTCTCTATATGTTGCCAATTTGTATTTCCCAAGCGCTTAGTACAGTGCTCTGCACATAGTAAGTGCTCAATAAATGCGATTGATGATGATGTTGGGTAGGGACCGTCTCTATATGTTGCCAACTTGTACTTCCCAAGCGTGTAGTACAGTGCTCTGCACACAGTAAGTGCTCAATAAATACGATTGATTGATTGATTGATTGATTGATTGATTGATTTGGAGTCAGAGGTCATGGGTTCAAATCCCAGCTCTGCCAACTGTCAGCTGTGTGACTTTGGGCAAGTCACTTCACTTCTCCGTGCCTCAGTTCCCTCATCTGTAAAATGGGGATTAAAACTGTCAGCGCCCCGTGGGACAACCTGATCACCTTGTAACCTCCCCAGTGCTTAGAACATTGCTTTGCACAGAATAAGTGCTTAACAAACTCTATTATTATTATTATTATTATTTGCAATACAACATAATTAGCAGCCAGGTTCCCCACCTGTAAGGAGCTTCCAGTCTAGAGGAGGAGTCATGCTGGCAGGCAATTGTATCTATTGAGCACTTGCTGCATGCAAAGCACTGGGCTAAATGCTTGGAAGAGCACAATATAACAATATAATAGATACTTACTGTGCCCACAACAAGCTTATAGTCTAGAGGAGACAAAACCTCTCCATTCAGTTTTAAAGTACCGAAAACATTGTGTGAATGTGGGATTGGGCGCACCCTCCTCTTTGAGTAAGAGTGTTAACATTCATTCAATCGTATTTATTGAGCGCTTACTGTGTGCAGAGCACTGTACTAAGCGCTTGAGAAGTGCAAGTTGGCAACATATAGAGACGGTCCCTACCCAACAGTGGGTTCACAGTCTGGAAGGGGGAGACAGAGAACAAAACAAAGCATATTAACACAATAAAATAAATAGAATAAATATGTACAAATAAAATCAATAAATAGAGTAATAAATCCGTACAAACATCTATCCATATATCCAGGTGCTGTGGGGAGGGGAAGGAGGTAAGTTGGGGGGGATGGGGAGGGGGAGGAGGGGGAGAGGCGTGCAGAGCGTTCTGCTTTAGGAGTTGAAATGATAGCCTGAGCACATTCCCATCGTATTTTGTGTGCATAAAATAGAGGATGTTCTGAGAACACCAAGTAGCTGAGATTAGGGAAGCAGCTCAATAAATACGATTGATTGATTGGGGCTCAGTTACCTCATCTGCAAAATGGGGATTAAACTAGCCCCATGTGGGACATGGACTGCGTTGAACCCGATTAGCTTTAAGCAATTAGTAGGGTGCTCTGCACACAGTAAGCGCTGGAGAGATACAAGGTAATCAGTTTGTCCCACGGGGGGCTCACAGTCTTAATCCCCATTTTACAGATGAGGGAACTGAGGCCCAGAGAAGTTAGATGACTTGCCCAAAGCCCGCTGTTAGGTAGGGGCCATCTCTATATATTGCCAACTTGTATTTCCCAAGCACTTAGTACAGTGCTCTGCACACAGTAAGCGCTCAATAAATACGATTGAAAGAATGAATAAATCAGAGGTCATCGGTTCAAATTTTGACTCCATCGCTTGTCAGCTGTGGGACTTTGGGCAAGTCACTTAACTTCTCTGTGCCTCAGTTACTTCATTTGTAAAATGGGGATTAAGACTGTGAGCCCCACATGGGACAACCTGATCACCTTGTAACCTCCCCAGCGCTTAGAACAGGGCTTGGCACATAGTAAGCACTTAATAAATGTCATTATTATCGTTGTTATTATTATTAATAAATCCACTTACTGTGTGCAGAGCACTGTACTAAGCACTTGGGAAGTACAAGTTGGCAACATATAGAGACGGTTCCTACCCAACAGTGGGCTCACAGCCCAAGGAAGTAAAGTGACTTGCCCAAGGTCACACAGCAGACAAGTGACACGGCAGGGATTATCTATTAGGTCATAATAGATAATATTAAGATAAATATGATAGAGAAGCAGTGTGGCTCAGTGGAAAGAGCTCAGGCTTGGGAGACAGAGGTCATGGGTTTGAATCCCTACTCTTCCGCTTATCAGCTGTGTGACTTTAGACAGTTCCCTGGGCCTCAGTTCCCTCATCTGTAAAATGGGGGTGAAGACTGTGAGCCCCACCTGGGACAATCTGATTACCTTGTATCTACCCCAGCACTTAGAACAGTGCTTTGCACATAGTAAGCGCTTAACAAGTACCAACATTATTATTAATATCAATGTGAATTAATATGAACAGCAGTAGTTTACAATAATAAATTATATATTCTGAATAATAACAGTATATAAGGACTGTGGGGTTGGGGTTGAGACCTTTTGAAGGCTTTTAGAAGGGTTTTAGAAACCAAAGGCTCTTCTCTTAGGCCTATGATTCTGATTTCCTGTGGCGGAAACCTCTCAAAGGGCTTTTATTAAAGATGTCGGTTGGTTGTGTGACGATTCAGATTTCAAGTGCTACCATGATTTATAGGTATATAAATCTATAAATTTATATCTCTTAATATATCCATATATAGCATACATAATGCATTGGAAATTTAGATTGAAATTACAGCCATAAAGTTAATAGATTTCATCTGCTCACTTCATAAACAGAATAATTTTGACTTGAACAGTAACAACTACAATGATTTATGCCTATAATTAATGAAAGTGAAAGGTTATTTTTCCAGCAAAATATCATCTACGATCAGTCCTATCTCTACTGAACTTGCTTGGGAGCTGGGATTATGTCTGCTACCTCTATCATCATCATCATCCTCAACATCCTCAATGAATCGCATTTATTAAGTGTTTACCATATGGAGAGCACTCAACTAAGTGCTTAGGAGAACACAGTACAACAGACTTAGCAGACATTTTCCCTGCCCACAGTAAGCTAACAGTCCAGAGGGGGAATAATAATAATAATAATTGGCATTTGTTAAGCGCTTACTATGTGCAAAGCACTGTTCTAAGCACTGGGGAGGATACAGGGTGATCAGGTTGTCCCACGTGGGGCTCACAGTCTTAATCCCCATTCTACAGATGAGGTAACTGAGGCCCAGAGAAGTTAAGTGACTTGCCCAAGATCACACAGCAGACATAATGAACATTAAGATGAATAATTCGTAATAGATACTGACTGAGCCCCCCTTTTCCTCCCCTCCTCCCCATCCCCCCCTCCTTACGTCCTTCCCCTCCACACTGCACCTGTATATATGTTTGTACAGATTTATTACTCTATTTATCTTACTTGTACCTATTTAATCTTCCATTTATTCTGTTAATGATGTGCATCTAGCTTTACTTCTATTTATTCTATGACTTGACACCTGTCCACATGTTTTGTTTAGTTGTCTGTCTCCCCTTTCTAGACTGTGAGCCCACTGTTGGGTAGGGACCGTCTCTGTATGTTGCCAACTTGTAATAATAATAATAATAATAATAATAATAATGGTATTTGTTAAGCACTTACTATGTGCAAATCACTGTTCTAAGCGCTGGGGGGATACAAGGTGATCAGGTAGTCCCATGTGGGGCTCACAGTCTTAATCCCCATTTTACAGATGAGGGAACTGAGGCCCAGAGGAGTTAAGTGACTTGCCCAAAGTCGGAATTTGAACTCACGACCTCCGACTCCAAAGCCCGGGCTCTTTCCACTGAGCCACGCTGCTTCACCAATAACTTGCCCCAGGTCACACGGAAATGCTTAGTACAGTGCTCTGGACACAGTAAGCGCTCAATAAATAGGATTGAATGAAGGAATGAGCTCTTTCAAGATTTGTGTGCAAGTGCTGTGAAGTTGAGATTAGTGTGAATATCACATCAAATATCAAATAATAGTATCCCTCTAGACAGTAAGTTTGTCATGGGCAGGGAATTTATCTACCAACCTTGTTATATTGTAGTAGTAGTAGTAGTAGTAATAATAATGGTATTATTATTATTATTATTATTATTATTATTATTATTATTATTATTGTGACATTTGACAAGGACTGCACTAAGTGCTGGGTGGATGCAAGCAAATCAGGTTGGACACAGTCCCTCTCCCACACGGGGCTCACAGTCTTAATCCTCACTTTACAAATGAGGTAACTGAGTCACAGAGAATAATAATAATAATGGTATTTGTTAAGTGCTTACTATGTGCCAAGCACTGTTCTAAGCACTGGGGTAGATTCAAGGTCATCAGGACGTCCCACGTGGGGCTCACAGCCTTAATCCCCATTTGACAGATGAGGTTACTGAGGCACAGAAAAGTAGACTTCTTTCATTCATTCATTCAATCGCATTTATTGAGCGCTTACTGTGTGCAGAGCACTGTACTAAGCGCTTGGGAAGTACAAGTTGGCAACATATAGAGACGGTCCCTACCCAACCGTGGGCTCACAGTCTAGAAGGAGGAGACAGAGAACAAAACAAAACATATTAACAAAATAAAATAAATAGAATAAATATGTACAAATAAAATAAATAAATAGTCACACAGCTGATAACTGGAGGAGCCTGGATTGGAACCCATGAACTCTGACTTCCACTCCCAGGTTCTTCCCACTAAGCCATGCTGCTTCTTATAATAATAAAATAATAATAATAATAATAATAATAATAATAATAATAATAATAATAATAATAATGGCATTTATTAAGCACTTACTATGTGCAAAGCATTGTTCTATGCTCTGGGGAGGTTACAAGATGATGAGGTTGTCCCACGGGGGGCTCACAGTCTTAATCCCCATTTTACGGATGAGGCAACTGAGGCACAGAGAAGTGAAGTGACTTGCCCAAAGTCATACAGCAGACAATTGGCAGAGCCAGGAATTGAACCCATGAACTCTGACTCCAAAGTCCGGGCTCTTTCCACTGAGCCACGCTGCTTCTGCTTCTCATAATTAGTGAAGTGAGAAGTGAAGTGGCTTTCCCAAGGTCACATAGCAGCATGGCTCAGTGGAAAGAGCCCAGGCTTTGGAGTCAGAGGTCGTGGGTTCAAATCCCTGCTCCGCCAACTGTCAGCTGTGTGAGTTTGGGCAAGTCACTTAACTTCTCTGTGCCTCAGTTACTTCATCCAAAAAATGGGGATAAAGACTGTAAGCCCTCTGTGAGACAACCTCATCACCTTGTAACTTCCTCAGTGCTTAGAACAGTGCTTTGCACATAGTAAGCGCTTAACAAATGCAATTATTATTATTATTATTATAGCAGACAGGTAGCAGAGCCGGGATTAGAACTCATGACCTTCTGGCTCCCGGGCCCGTGGCTATCCAATTCATTTATTCATTCATTCATTCAATCATATTTATTGAGCGCTTACTGTGTGCAGAGCACTGTACTAAGCGCTTGAGAAGTACAAGTTGGCAACACATAGAGAGGGTCCCTACCCAACAGTGGGCTCGCAGTCTAGAAGCAATATGCCATGCTCCTTATACCCTCCTAAGCGCTCAGTACAGTGCTCTGCACACAATAATCCCTTAATAAATCCCAGTGATCGATAGCCCTGTGATACAAGCACTCAATAAACATGATCGAATGAATATAACTTGTATATATGTATATATGTTTGTACATATTTATTACTCTATTATACTTGTACATATCTGTTCTATTTATTTTATTTTGTTAATATGTTTGGTTTTGTTCTCTGTCTCCCCCTTCTAGACTGTGAGCCCACTGTTGGGTAGGGACTTTCTCTATATGTTGCCAACTTGTACTTCCCAAGCGCTTAGTACAGTGCTCTGCGCACAGTAAGTGCTCAATAAATACGATTGATTGATTGATTGATAATACACAGTGAGTTCATGTCTCACACCTCAATAAGACTCTGAGCCCCATGAGAGACATGGACTGTATCCAACCTGATTAGCTTGTATTTACCCCAGTGCTTAGTACAGTGTCTGGCCCATAGTAAGCCCTTAAGAAATAACATTAAAAAAAAAATCAAGAGTATTTTCATGTTAGAAGACAAAAGTGAGCTTGCTGGGTTGTAAGAGAAAATCAGTGGAATAAAATAAGAGGGGAGAGTTGAATGAGCATTTCATAGCCAATGGTAACGAGTTTCCATTTGACGTGGAGTTGGATGGCAGGCATTCAAGATTTTTTGAGGAGGGGAAGACATGCCGTGAATGATTTTCCCCCAAATTGATCTGTGCACACAGTAGATAGTCAATCCATTCTACTGACATATTTTTGCACCATCCTGAGAAACCCTTACATATGGGATCCATCTCTGACTCAACGATTGGTTGGAATGAAATCCGTTTTCGGATCAAAATGTCACCTAATGAAAACAGCATTTCAATCTAGGTGGCCAAAAAAACCCCAAACAAACTGTTTTATCAATATAAAGTCATTAAAACCCAAGATGATAGCATATTAAAGAGCATTTCATACCCTTAAATTGAGCTGTATTGACTCAACTTAATGAGTGCAATTTAGTTTTTGCCTTGCAATTTTTTTATTACTCTCATCTGCAGTTCAGTTTACCGACGTGTAATTCTACCCAGAGAAGATTAAATATGAATCTATTCCAATGATTTATTCATAGGGAGAAATTTTGGGCCAAAGGCCTTCCTTCCTCAGACAACAGAGCCAAAATCAAGGAATTTTTTAACCGACTGCGCCTTGCATTATAGCCGAGAAACACTTTTTTTTTTGGTTCTGAGCCCTCTGAGAGAATTGATCGCTTAACCTGGGTCTTTAATAAAGACCCTCAATCGATCTTTTCCAAATTGCTGCTTTCTCCTCACTGGACAGAAGGAGGGTCAAGAGAGATCTGTACCCTTTGTGCACTTGATATTCTTCAGCCCCAAGCCACTCACGTACATATCCCCTATAGACCGTGAGTTTGTTGTGGAAATGTGTCATATAATCTCTCTGGGCCTCAATTTCCTCACCTGTACAATGGATCTTCAATGGTTTATCTCCCACTCTCTTAAACTGTAAGCCCTATATGGACAGGAAAGGTGTCTGACCTAATTATCTCATATCTTGCCCATTGTTTAATAAAGTTCTTGAGACATAGTAACCGTTTAACAAATACAAAATGATAATAAGGATGATTATTATTTTTATTATCGCTTTTATTGCTGAGTAGCAAGGCACAATGAATCCCAAACTTGTTGTGTCACATGATATCTCTGGGCCTCAGTTTCCTCAGCTGTAAAATGGACCTTCAACAGCTTATCTGCCACTCAACCTATAAGCCCTATATGGACAGGAAAGGTGTCTGGCCTGATTATCTCCTATCTTGCCCATTGTTTAATAAAGTTCTTGAGACATAGTAACCATTTAACAGATGCAAAATGATAATAAGAATGATTATTATTTTTATTATCACTTTTATTGCTGAGTATCAAGGCACAGTGGATCCCAAACTTGTATTTTCCCGACAAAATCAGACACATTACAAACCAGACTTTTCCCTTCAATTTCAGATAATCCAGGGTCCTGTTTTTTTTCTTTTCTCCCCCATCAGAGCAGCCAATTTTCCGGTTGACTTTGAAAATGTCTTCAAATTTTCCCTTGCTTCCGCTTCAATCATTTCTGAATTTCTGCCTTAATTCTGCATTTTCACCCTACGATCATTTTGCAAAGGGCACAATTTGAAGAAAAAATATGAAGAAAATATCCAGGAAAAAAAAAAAAAGCCAAACTCTCACACGCTTCAAAAAAAAAGATATAGCGCCTTCCATTATGATGTAAATTAACTTCGTTCTGATTCCATCTTTCATGCCAAGCATTGTGTTAATGATTAAATGCAGCTTTTACAGCCAAATGCTCTGCCTAGATGCACTGAAGCACAGGACGGTTTTCCCTGAAAGTGTAATATTTATATCTGCAGGAAAACCCATTATTACCAGTCCAGTCCCTTAATCCCATGGGTATGATGAGGCAGGACTTCCAAGATTTTCCATTGGCAAGAGGGATGCCACCCCGGTTCTCCTGACCCCCAGAGCCCCAAAACCCACAGCTGTACTAGAACCCAGGTGTCCTGATCCCCCAGAGCGAGCACTTTCCCCTATTCCTGCAGCAGACAGAGCTGGGGCTAATAATGATTGATAAATAAATTAATTAATTCATGCAATTGTATTTATTGAGCACTTATTGTGTGCAGAGCACTGTACTAAGCACTTGGGAAGTACAAGTTGGCAACGTATAGAGACGGTCCCTACCCAACAACGGGCTCACAGTCTGGAAGGGGGAGACAGGCCACAAAACAAAATATAATACCAATTCGTAATAATTGTGATGCCCTTACTATGTGCCAGGTGCTGTAATAATAATGATAATAATAATAATAATAATAATAATAATAATAATAATAATAATAATAATAGCATTTGTTAAGCACTTTCTGTGTGCAGAACACTGTTCTAAGCACTGTACTAAGCTCTAGGATGGGTATGATCAAAGCCCTTGTCCCATAGAGAAGCAGCGTGGCTCAGTGGAAAGAGCACGGGCTTTGGAGTCAGAGGTCATGGGTTCAAATCCCAACTTGGCCAATTATTCATTCATTCATTCATTCAATCGTATTTATTGAGCGCTTATTGTGTGCAGAGCACTGTACTAAATGCTTGGGAAGTACAAGTTGCCAACATATAGAGATGGTCCCTAGCCAACAGTAGGCTCACAGTGGGCAGGGGGAGAATTATCAGCTGTGTAACTTTGAGCAAGACGCTTAACTTCCCTGTGCCTTAGTTACTTCACCTGTAAAATGGGGATGAAGACTGTGAGCCCCCCATGGGACAACAATGGGACAATATGATCATTAAGTGGCAGAGTCAGGATTAGAACCCATGACTGCCTGGGTCCCAGGCCAGTGCTCTATCCACTACACCGTGCGGCTTCCCCTCTTGTCTCCCAGGCAGGGCCCGGACTAGAAACCAGGTCTCTTGACTCCCAGAGCTCAGGTCTTCCCATGGGAACCGAGCAGGCTTCCAGTCTAAGAACAGAGGAAAGATATCAAATTCCCAGGTGACAGAGGAGGAAACTGAGGTGCAGAAAAGTCACTTGACACATAAGATTGCGTAACCAGCAATTGACACAACTGAGATTAGAACCCAGGTCACAGACTTCCACACCTGTGCTCAATGGAAGCAGCATGGCTCAATGGAAAGAGCCCGGGCTTTGGAGTGAGAGGTCATGGGTTCAAATCTCAGTTCTGCTAATTGTCAGCTGTGTGACTTTGGGCAAGTCACTTAACTTCTCTGGGCCTCAGTTACCTCATCTGTAAAATGGGGATAAAGACTGTGAACCCCCAGTGGGACAACCTGATCACCTCGTAACCTCCCCAGCGCTTAGAACAGTGCTTTGCACATAGTAAGCGCTTAATAAATGCCATTATTATTATTATTATTATTTCCACTAATAATGATAATAATAATCACTAGGGTATTTGTTAAGCTCTTACTGTGTGCCAGGCACTGTACTAAGTGCTGGGGTGGATACAAGCAAATGGGGTTGGGCACAATCCCTGTCCCACATGGGACTCATAGTCTTCATCCCCATTTGACGGATGAGGTAACTGAGGCCCAGAGAAGTGAAGTGACTCACCCAAGGTCCCACAGCAGCTGGGATTAGAACCCATGACCTTCTGGCTCTCAGGCCCAAGCTGTACCCACTAGGCCACACTGCTTCTCTACCAAGGCAACTCTCTCTCTCTTCCCTAGAGAAGCAGCGTGGCTCAGTGGAAAGAGCACGGGCTCTGGAGTCAGAGGTCATGGGTTCGAATCTCAGCTCCGCCACTTGTCAGCTGTGTGACTTTGGGCAAGTCACTTCATTTCTCTGTGCCTCAGTTCCCTCATCTGTAAAATAGGGATTAAGACTGTGAACCCCTTGTGGGACAACCTGATCACCTTGTAACCTCTCCAGCACTTAGAACGGTGCTTTGCACATAGTAAGTGCTTAATAAATGCCATTGTTATTATTATTATTATTATTACCAAGGACAGGGATGAAGCATACCATTGACTGTTTCTTCATTGTGATTACTAATTCCCAAGGGTCTACTGGATGGTCTGATATTCATTCATTCATTCAATCGTATTTATTGAGCGCTTACTGCGTGCAGAGCACTGTACTAAGCACTTGGGAAGTACAAGTTGGCAACATATAGAGACGGTCCCTACCCAACAATGGGCTGTTATTCAAATGAAACTGTGTTGTTTTTCAAATGAGTTTTGCCATTGTCTCAAGTCCTGAACAACCAAAGGGAAGGAGATGCAAAGTCTGGACAACCCTCACCCGCAAACTTGAACCCGCAGCTTTGGTGAAAGATCTTGATCTCCCTGCAATTTAACCTCATTAGCATCTCCTGCTTCCTGAACACAAGTTACATTTCACATGGGTAGAAAAATAATTTTCTCTACGGTTTCCCCTCCACATGTCCCTTCCTCTGGACGTTTCATCTCTATAAACTTATCAGCGGTATTTATTGAGTGCTTACTATGTGGAGAGCACTCTAATAGACGTTTGGAAGAGCACAATACCACAGAGGTGGTAAGCACGTTCACTACCCACAGGGACGTTTGGGCCTTTGTCTAAAATACATTTTGAGGGATGAATAAATCCCACTGTTTGATTGATAATAGATGGCAAAATATCTCATTTAAAAGTTAACAAAAGAGAAGGAGGTAAGGTGTACATAATAATGATGGCATTTGTTAAGCACTTACTATGTGCAAAGCACTGTTCTAAGCTCTGGGGAGGATACAAGGTGATCAGGTTGCCCCATATAGGGTTCACAGTCACCCCCATTTTACAGATGAGGTAACTGAGGCACGGAGAATTTAAGTGACTTGCCCAAAGTCACACAGCTGACAAGCGGCAGAGCTAGGATTTGAACCCACGATCTCTGGCTCCCAAGCCCGTGCTCTTTCCACCAAGCCACGCCTTTGTCTAAAATATGTTTTGAGGGATGAATAAATCCCACTGTTTGATCGATATTAGATGGCAAACTATCTCATTTAAAAGTTAACCAAAGTAGAAAAGGTCAGGAAGAGAGAGATCACACACAAAATAGAGAGTGAATCAGAAAAGAAATGCTGAAAACCCTTACCCTCATCTCCAGCCTCTGTCCTGCGAGATGTAAGTCAATGGATTGTAATTACTGAGCGCTAACTGTGTGCAGAGCACTGTACTAAGCATCTGGGTGAGGACAATAAGAATGATGGCATATGTAATAATGATGGCATTTGTTAAGCGCTTACTATGTGCAAAGCACTGTTCTAAGCGCTGGGAAGGATGCAAGGTGATCAGGTTGACCCACATGGGGTTCACAGTCACCCCCATTTTACAGATGAGGTAACTGAGGCACGGAGAAGTTAAATGACTTGCCCAAAGTCACACAGCTGACAAGCGGCAGAGCCAGGATTTGAACCCATGACCTCTGGCTCCCAAGCCCGGGCTCTTTCCACTAAGCCACGCTCTTTCCCTCATCATCTTACAACAATAAACAGATGCATTCCCTGCAACAAGGAGGGCTGTCTAGAGGATTGTACAAAGAGCTGGGAGGCATATCCCCTGCTCACAAGGAGCTTATAGTCTAGAGGTGAGAAGGATTTATGAATGCATTCATACGCCAAGAAATTGGCATTCATTCGTTCAATCATATTTATTGAGTGCTTACTGTGTGCAGAGCACTGTACTACGCACTTGGGAAGTACAAGTTGGCAACTTATAGAGACGGTCCCTACCCAGCAATGGGCTCACAGTCTAGAAGGGGGAGACAGACAACAAAACAAAACATATTAACAAAATAAAAGAAATAGAATAGTAAATATCTACAAGTAAAATAGAGTAATAAATCTGTACAAACATATATACAGGTGTTGCGGGGAGGGGAAAGAGGTAGGGCCGGGGGCATGGGGAGCCCACTGTTGGGTAGGGACCATCTCTTTGTATTGCCAACTTGTACTTCCCAAGCATTTAGTACAGTGCTCTGCACACAGTAAGCGCTCAATAAATATGATTGATTGAATGAATGAATGAATGGGGAGGGGGAGAGGAAGGATGGGGCTCAGTCTAGGAAGGCATTCTGTACATTACATACTGTTCTTCTATTTCAATCAATCAATCAATCAATAGTATTTATTGAGTGATTACTGTGTGCAGAGCACTGTACTAAGTGCTTGGGAAGTACAAGTTGGCAACATATAGAGACAGTCCCTACCCAACAGTGGGCTCACAGTCTAGAAGGGGGAGACAGAGAACAAAACCAAACATATTAACGAAATAAAATAAATAGAATAAATACGTTCACATAAAATAAATAAATAAATAAATAGAGTAAAAATATGTACAAACATGTATACATATATACAGGTGCTGTGGGGAAGGGAAGGAGGTAAGACGGGGGATGGAGAGGGGGACGAGGGGGAGAGGAAGGAGGGGGCTCAGTCTGGGAAGGCCTCCTGGAGGAGGTGAGCTCTCAGTAGGGCCTTAAAGGGAGGAAGAGAGCTAGCTTGGCAGATGGGCAGAGGGATTGGGGGCATTCCAGGACAGGGGGAGGACGTGGGCCTGGGGTCGATGGCGGGACAGGCGAGAACGAGGTACAGTGAGGAGATTAGCGACAGAAGAGCGGAAGGTGTGGGCTGGGCTGGAGAAGGAGAGAAGGGAGGTGAGGTAGGAGGGGGCCAGGGGATGGACAGCCTTGAAGCCCAGGGTGAGGAGTTTCTGCCTGATGCGCAGATTGATTGGTAGCCACTGGAGATTTTTGAGGAGGGGAGTAGCAAGCCCAGGGTGTTTCTGGACAAAGACAGTCCGGGCAGCAACATGAAGTATGGATTGAAGTGGGGAGAGACACAAGGATGGGAGATCAGAGAGCAGGCTGATGCAGTAGTCCAGACGGGATAGGATGAGAGCTTGAACGAGCAGGGTAGCGGTTTGGATGGAGAGGAAAGGGCAGACCTTGGCAATGTTGCGGAGCTGAGACCGGCAGGTTTTGGTGACGGCTTGGATGTGAGGGGTGAATGAGAGAGCGGAGTCGAGGATGATACCAAGGTTGCGGGCTTGTGAGATGGGAAGGATGGTAGTGCCTTCAACAGTGATGGGAAAGTCAGGGAGAGGGCAGGGTTTGGGAGGGAAGACAAGGAGTTCAGGCCTGGACATGTTGAGTTTTAGGTGGCGGGCAGACGTCCAGATGGAGATGTCATGAAGGCAGGAGGAGATGCGAGCCTGGAGGGAGGGGGAGAGAGCAGGGGCAGAGATGGAGATCTGGGTGTCATCAGCGTAGAGATGATAGTTGAAGCCGTGGGAGTGAATGAGGTCACCAAGGGAGAGAGTGTAGATCGAGAACAGAAGGGGACCAAGAACTGAACCTTGGAGAACCCCCACAGTAAGAGGATGGGAGGGGGAGGAGGAGCCTGCAAAAGAGACTGAGAATGAACGACCAGAGAGATAAGAGGAGAACCAGGAGAGGACAGAGTCTGTGAAGCCAAGGTCGGTTGGCGTGTTGAGGAGAAGGGGGCAGTCCACAGTGTCAAAGGCAGATGAGAGGTCGAGGAGGATTAGGACAGAGTATGAGCCATTGGATTTGTCAAGCAGGAGGTCATTGGTGACCTTTCAGAGGGCAGTTTCTGTGGAATGTAGGGGATGGAAACCATACTGGAGGGGGTCGAGGAGAGAGTTGGTGTTGAGGAATTCGAGGCAGTGCGTGCATTTTTGTAACCCTAAGTGACTACATTAATATGTAGTGAAAAGTTTCAAAATGGTAAAAGAAGCTACAGCTCAAATGGCCAGTTTCTAGCTAGGATCCTTAGAAATAGTTGCCGAAGGTTAAAACGAAGGGGTTGCTCTTAGATTAGCAATCTCCTGAAGGCTCTCTCTGGTCAGGACTTAAAATGGCTCAAATCCCAGCTCTGCCAACTGTCAGCTGTGTGACTTTGGGCAAATCACTTCACTTCTCTGGGCCTCAGTTCCCTCATCTGGAAAATGGGGATTAAGACTGTAAGCCCCTGTGGGACAACCTGATCACCTTGTATCCTCCCCAGCACTAAGAACAGTGCTTTGCACATAGTAAGCGCTTAAAAAATGCTATTATTATTATTATTATTATTATTATTATTATTATTATTATTATTATTATTATTATTACATGTGGATGGCATGGCCTAGTGGATAGAGCGTGGGCCTGGGAATCAGAAGGACTCCACCACTTATATTACGTATGACCTTGGGCAAGTCACTTCACTTCTCTGAGCATCAGTTACCTCATCTGTAAAATGGGGATTAAGACTGTGAGGCCATATGGGCTAGATACAAGCTAATCAGGTTGGTAAAGGCCCTCTTGCCTATGGGGTTCACAGTCTTAAACCCATTTTACAGATGAGGGAACTGCGATGCAAGAAGTGAAGTGACTTGCCCAAGGTCACATAGAAGACAAGTGGTGGAACTGGGATTAGGACCAGGTCCTTCTGTCTCCTAGATCTGGTTTCTTGCTCCAGTTACAAAGTAAGAGCTTAGCAAATACAATAATAATAATAATAATAATAATAATAATAATAATAATAGCATTTATTAAGTGCTTACTATGTGCAGAGCACTGTTCTAGGTGCTGGGGGTGGATACAAGGTGATCAGGTTGTCCCACATGGGGCTCACATTCTTAATCCCCATTTTACAGATGAGGTAACTGAAGCGCTTACTATGTGCAAAGCACTGTTCTAAGCACTGGGGAGGCTACAAGGTGATCAGGTTGTCCCACGGGGGGCTCACAGTCTTAATCCCCATTTTACAGATGAGGGAACTGAGGCCCAGAGAAGTGAAGTGACTTGTCCAAAGTCACACAGCTGACAAGTGGCAGAGCCGGGATTTGAACCCATGACCTCAGACTCCAAAGCCCGTACTCTTTCCACTGAGCCACGCTGTTTCTCAGAGCACGATTAGAACTGTTAGTATTTTCCATTTCCCCCAATTCTGTTGACTCCTATCCTGTATAATAATGATGGCATTTATTAAGCACTTACTATGTGCAAGGTATGATTCCAGCTTCCAAGATACCCCAAACCATTTGCATGCATAAGATCGTGTGGATTCGCAAAACACCACTAATGCTGTACTTTGTTCAATTGCTTTTCAATAATTGCTAGAGAGACAGGTTCTTGCACTTCAAAGAGGTAAAAATGATCACGGCATTTCCCGCAGAATGTTGAAGAGAGGTAATCACGTCTCTAAATATTTTCCAAGCTCTAGTGTGACATTTAACTGAGCGCATCCCATTACTCTCTTTGCATATATTTATAAAATAGGAACAAGGTAGATGGCAGCAGAAATAACCAGAAACAATGTGCACTCTGCTTACAAAAGAACATCTCCCTAATTGCTAAGTAAATCATAACCTGAGCTGATGAAATGTTCACAATATGAGCTAGGATATCATCTCGGTTAAACC
The DNA here is from genome assembly GCF_015852505.1 of Tachyglossus aculeatus. NCBI lineage: Eukaryota > Metazoa > Chordata > Mammalia > Monotremata > Tachyglossidae > Tachyglossus > Tachyglossus aculeatus. Next base: position 4,807,922 of record NC_052070.1, read on the forward strand.
GCTTGATTACGCCATGATAACCTTTCATTAAACAGTGTGAAGTTATAAAATGATATTGATGTGGGGTACCCTAATTTTCCTTCTTGAATACCGTGTATAGAGGACTAGTATATAGTTTGGGAAAAACGTAAGGCTTTGGGAGAACATCCTTCTTCTTCTCCGCAACACTGCCAAGATCCGCCCTTTCCTCTCCATCCACACCGCTACCCTGCTCATTCAAGCTCTCATCCTATCCCGTCTGGACTACTGCATCAGCCTTCTCTCTGATCTCCCATCCTCATGTCTCTCCCCACTTCAAACCATACTTCATGCTGCTGCCCGGATTGTCTTTGTCCAGAAATGCTCTGGGTATGTTACTCCCCTCCTCAAAAATCTCATGTGGCTACCAATCAATCTGCACATCAGGCAGAAACTCCTCACCCTGGGCTTCAAGGCTGTCAATCCATCCATCCCCTGGCCCCCTCCTACCTCACCTCCCTTCTGTCCTTGTCCATCCCAGCCCGCACCCTCCGCTCCTCTGCCGCTAATCTCCTCACCGTCAGGCCTCGTTCTCGCCTGTCCCGCCATCGACCCCCGGCCCACGTCATCCCCCGGGCCTGGAATGCCCCCAATCCCTCTGCCCCTCCGCCAAGCTAGCTCTCTTCCTCCCTTCAAGGCCCTACTGAGAGCTCACCTCCTCCAGGAGGCCTTCCCACACTCAGCCCCCTCCTTCCTCTCCCCCTCACCCCCCTCTCCATAGCCCCGTCTTACCTCCTTCCCTTCCCCACAGCACCTGCATATATGTATATATGTTTGTACATATTTGCTATTCTATTTATTTATTTTACTTGTACGTATCTATTCTATTTATTTTATTTTGTTAGTATGTTTGATTTTGTTCTCTGTCTCCTCCTTTTAGACTGTGAGCCCACTGTTGGGTAGGGACTGTCTCTATATGTTGCCAACTTCTACTTCCCAAGCGCTTAGTACAGTGCTCTGCACACAGTAAGCGCTCAATAAATACGATTGATGATGATGATGATGATGACCTCCTCCAGGAAGCCTTCCCAGACAGAGCCCCTTCCTTCCTCTCCCCCTCGACCTCCTCTCCCTCCCCCTCATCTTACCTCCTTCCCTTCCCCACAGCACCTGTATATATGTATATATTTATTACTCTATTTATTTATTTATTTTACTTGTACATATCTATTCTATTTATTTTATTTTGTTAGTATGTTTGGTTTTGTTCTCTGTCTCCCCCTTTCAGACTGTGAGCCCACTGTTGGGTAGGGACTGTCTCTATATGTTGCCAACTTGTACTTCCCAAGCGCTTAGTACAGTGTTCTGCACACAGTAAGCGCTCTATAAATATGATTGATTGATTGAAGAGTTTACAGTCTGAGGGTGAAACAGACCCTATCAATCAATCAATTGTATTTATTGAGCACTTCCTGTGTGCAGAACTCTATCCTGTATATATGTTTGTATGTATTTATTACTCTATTTATTTATTTATTTTACTTGTACATATCTATTCTATTCATTTTATTTTGTTAATATGTTTTGTTTTGTTCTCTGTCACCCCCTTCAAGACTGTGAGCCCACTGTTGGGTAGAGACCATCTCTATATGTTGCCAACTTGTACTTCCCAAGCACTTAGTACAGTGCTCTGCACACAGTAAGTGCTCAATAAATATGATTGATTGATTGATTGATTGATTGATATACTGTGCTCTTGGGAGAGTACAGTAGCATGCATATAGCTATAATTCAATTTGTTCTGATGATTTTAACACCTGTCTACATGTTTTGTTTTGTTGTCCATCTCCCCCTCCCAGCCGGTGAGCCCGTGATTGGGTAGGGACCGTCTCTGTATGTTGCCGACTTGTACTTCCCAAGCGCTTAGTACAGTGCTCTGCACACAGGAAGCACTCAATAAATACGATTGTATGAATGAACGAATGAATGAATATAATGGACACGTTCCTTGACCACAACGAGCTTGCAGCCTAAACATGGAGATCCCGACTCTGCCACATGTCTGCTGTGTGATCTTGGGCAAGTCACTTATACTTCTCTGAGCCTCAGTTACCTCATCTGTAAAATGGGGATTAAGATTGTGAGCCCCATGTGGGACAGCCTGATCACCTTGTATCCCCCTCAGCACTTAGAACAGTGCTTTGCACATAGTAAGTGCTTAACAAATGCCATTATTATTATTATTATTATAATGAATTACACCTAGGAGGAAAGCTAGATATTCAATCGTATTTATTGAACACTTACTGGGTGCAAAGCACTGTTCTAAGTGCTTGGGAGAGTACAGTATAATGACAAACGCATTTCTGCTCCCAATCAGCTCCCATTCTAGAGGGATATGCGTGAGCTGGGGATTATTATTACTATCATTACCATTATTATCATTAATAATATTAATGTAATAATAATGATAATAATAATAATAATAATAATAATAATAATAATAATAATAATAATAATAATAATAGCATTTATTAAGCACTTACTATGTGCAAAGCACTGTTCTAAACGCTTGGGAGGTTACAAGGTGATCAGGTTGTCCCACGGGGGGCTCACAGTCTTAATCCCCGCTTTACAGATGAGGGAACTGAGGCCCAGAGAAGTTAAGTGACTTGCCCAAAGTCACACAGCTGACAGTTGGTGGAGCCGGGATTTGAACCCATGACCTCTGACTCCAAAGCCCGTTACCCTTTCCACTGAGCCACGTAACGCTGGGCAAGTCACTTCACTTACCTGTCCCTCAAGTTGATCATCTGTAAAAGGGAGATAAAAAAATTGATCTCCCTCCTTCTTAGAGGGTGGGAAGCATGTGGGACAGGGACTGTGTCCAACCTGATTATCTGGAATCTGCTCTAGTGATTATTATTGTCCTTGACATATAGTAAGTGCTTATAAAATGCCATATTATTATCCTTATTAGGTATCTTTACCAGTAGACTTCTTGTGTGCAGTGCTAAATAAGTGCTAAAAGTGAAGCAGACTGCTAAAATCAGTACCTGCTATATACGCGGACCCTCGAGATTGAGTGCTTACTGTGTACCAGAGAAGCAGCGTGGCTCAGTGGAAAGACCATGGGCTTTGGAGTCAGAGGTCATGGGTTCAAATTCCAGCTCTGCCATATGTCTGCTGTGTGACCTTGGGCAAGTCACTTCACTTCTCTGTGCCTCAGTTACCTCATCTGTAAAATGAGGATGATGACTGTGAGCCCCACGTGGGACAACCTGATCACCTTGTATCCCCCCTCAGAGCTTAGAACTGTGCTTTGCACATAGTAAGTGCTTAACAAATGCCATTATTATTATTATTATTATTATTATTATTATTATTATTATTATTACCAAGCACTATACATTGTGTCCACTATGTGCAGAGTGGATAGATCCCGGGCCTGGGAGACGGAAGGTCATGGGTTCAAATCCCAGCTGTGCCACTTGTCTGCTGTGTGACCAGAGAAAAGTCACTTCACTTCTCTGTGACTCAGTTACCTCATCTGTAAAATGGGGATTGAGACTGTGAGCCCCATGTGGGACACAGGAGTGTGTCCAATCCAATCTGCTTGAATCCTCCCCAGTGCTTAGTACAGTGCCTGCAGAGAAGCAGCATGGCTCAGTGGAAAGAACATGGGCTTTGGAGTCAGAGGTCATGAGTTCAAATCCTGACTCTGCCAATTGTCAGCTGTGTGACTTTGGGAAAGTCACTTCACTTCTCTGGGCCTCAATTCCCTCATCTGTAAAATGGGGATGAAGACTGTGAGCCCCCCGGGGGACAACCTGATCACCTTGTAACGTCCCCAGCACTTAGAACAGTGCTTTGCACATAGTAAGCGCTTAATAAATGCTATCATTATTGAGAGAGTAAAATAGAAAAGAGTTGGTGGGCATATTCCCTGCCCACAACAAGCTTACAGTCCGTTGGGATTGTTAGTGAGGTTGGATACAGTCTCTGTCCCTCATGGGACTCACAGCGCTTAGTTCGGTGCCTGGAACATAGTAAGCGCTTAACAAATACCATAATAATAATATTTTATTGCTATTATTATTATTGTTAGATCCTTATACTCAGTTTCTTCCCCTACCCATAATTTATTTTCCTGTCTGCCCCCGTGCCCATCTTAAGCTCCTTGTGGGCAGGAAGGAGAGGTTGTGTTTTACTTTCCAAGGTGTTTAGTACAGTGCTCTGCACCCAGGAACACTCCATAAACCCCACAGATTGGCTAACTGATGAATCAAGGCACATATAGGATAGACTCTAGTTTTTGCTTTCTAGTTATGAAAAGTTGGCAGTATTTTTACTGACCGCGATTTTTCCACCTTGACCACTTTCTACTGAAATCAAATGGATTAAACAGTAACTCATCTCAATAACTTCCTCTTTGCTGACCCTCAATCCAGCTTTTTTGTGCTTAATCAAATAATAAGTAATTATTGAATTGAATTAAATAATTACATAATTATCAAACAGTTCATAAGTAAAAGTCTAATTGTTTTTTCTTCTCCATTCTAAGTTTTGTCTTTATCTAAGTTCATTCAAACAGATCAAGGATGAAAGGGTAAACAACTTCTCAAAGTTTTTTATTCCAAATTTATTTACGTTGCATTCCGGCTGACAATTTGAAAGCCTCTGGGGAAAATGCCAGGCTTCGATAGAAAATAAAAAATTGCTGTTAGCCTAGGATCAATTAAAACATTTGCCACCTGCAATAATTTGGCATCTAATGCATCAATTTCACAACACTTGTCAATTCTCCGGGACTCTAACGTGACTTTTCTATTGACGACGCTAATGGGAACCGGAGGGAGAAAAGTCCACAACACGGACAAAAACAAGAAATTAGCATATCTCTGGAGCAATGTTAACATTTTCAGCAAATTCCTTGATCACGGGGAGGAAGAAATTCTCATTAAAACTAAACAATAGTCACCGCGGTTCTTTCCGAACAGGGGTTGAGAAGACACGGAGGGAGGGAGGAGGAATTATTCATGATCTGGACCAAAATGATCTTGTGCCTTCAGGGTTTCTCAGGAAAATACATCCATAATGGTAATTTTTGACATGGCCGCTCCAACACACATGGATACCATCTGTTCTTATTTACCCTTGACAGTCCCAAAATTAAAGCTACTGTCCAACGTAGGATCCTCAAGGGAAAATGTCTTGTGTATGAGTCAAAACGTTTTTGCAGCTGCTAATGTTTCCCAGTTAGGATTACAGTTGGGGTTACAGTTAATTTTAGGATGCCAGTCTTACGATCTATTTTATTTTGCTTGCAACATGTTGTGCCCAGGGATTGTCTCTCAATCAATCAATCATATTTATTGAGTGCTTACTGTGTGCAGAGCACTGGACCAAGCGCTTGGGAAGTCCAAGTTGGCAACATATAGAGACAGTCCCTACCCAACAGTGGGCTCACAGTCTAGAAGGGGGAGACAGAGAACAAAACCAAACATATTAACAAAATAAAATAAATAGAATAGATATGCACAAGTAAAATAAATAAATAAATAAATAAATAAATAAATAAATAGAGTAATAAATACGTACAAACATATATACAGGTGCTGTGCTCTCCTTATTGTTGAATTGTACTTTCATTCATTCAATCATATTTATTGAGCGCTTACTGTGTGCAGGGCACTGTACTAAGTGCTTAATAATAATAATAATGGTGGTATTTGTTAAGCGCTTACTATGTGCCAAGCACTGTTCTAAGCACTGGGGAGGTTACACGGTGATCAAGGTTGTCCCACGTGGGGCTCACAGTCTGAATCCCCATTTTCCAGATGAGGGAACTGAGGTCCAGAGAATCAATCAATCAATCAATCAATCAATCGTATTTATTGAGCGCTTACTATGTGCAGAGCACTGTACTAAGCGCTTGGGAAGTACAAATTGGCATCACATAGAGACAGTCCCTACCCGATAGTGGGCTCACAGTCTAAAAGGGGGAGACAGAGAACAGAACCAAACATACCAACAAAATAAAATAAGTAGGATAGAAATGTACAAGTAAAATAGATAAATAAATAAATAAACAGAGTAATAAATATGTACAACCATATATACATATATACAGGTGCTGTGGGGAGGGGAAGGCGGTAAGGCGGGGGGATGGAGAGGGGGACGAGGGGGAGAGGAAAGAAGGGGCTCAATCTGGGAAGGCCTCCTGGAGGAGGTGAGCTCTCAGGAGGGCCTTGAAGGGAGGAAGAGAGCTAGCTTGGCGGAGGGGCAGAGGGAGGGCATTCCAGGCCCGGGGGATGACGTGGGCCGGGGGTCGATGGCGGGACAGGCGAGAGCGAGGTACAGTGAGGAGATTAGTGGTGGAGGAGCGGAGGGTGCGGGCTGGGCAGTAGAAGGAGAGAAGGGAGGTGAGGTAGGAGGGGGCGAGGTGATGGACAGCCTGGAAGCCCAGGGTGAGGAGTTTCTGCCTGATGCGCAGATTGATCGGTAGCCATTGGAGGTTTTTGAGGAGGGGAGTGATATGTCCAGAGCGTTTCTGGACAAAGATAATCCGGGCAGCAGCATGAAGTATGGATTGAAGTGGAGAGAGACACGAGGATGGGAGATCAGAGAGAAGGCTAGTGCAGTAGTCCAGACGGGATAGGATGAGAGCTTGAATTAGCAGGGTAGCGGTTTGGATGGAGAGGAAAGGGCGGATCTTGGCAATGTTGCGGAGCTGAGACCGGCAGGTTTTGGTGACGGCTTGGATGTGAGGGGTGAATGAGAGAGCGGAGTCGAGGATGACACCAAGGTTGCGGGCTTGTGAGACGGGAAGGATGGTAGTGCCGTCAACAGAGATGGGAAAGTCAGGGAGAGGACAAGGTTTGGGAGGGAAGACAAGGAGCTCAGTCTTCGACATGTTGAGCTTTAGGTGGCGGGCGGACATCCAGATGGAGATGTCCTGAAGGCAGGAGGAGATGCGAGCCTGGAGGGAGGGGGAGAGAGCAGGGGCAGAGATGTAGATCTGGGTGTCATCAGCGTAGAGGTGATAGTTGAAGCCGTGGGAGCGAATGAGGTCACCAAGGGAGTGAGTGTAGATTGAGAACAGAAGGGGACCAAGCACTGAACCTTGGGGAACTCAAGTTAACTCAGAGAAGTTAAGTGACTTGCCCAAGGTCACACAGCTGACAAGTGGCGGAGCGGGGAATCGAACCCATGACCTCTGACTCCCAAGCCCGGGCTCTTTCCACTGAAGCAAGCTCCTAGTACAATGCTCCGCACACAGCGAGTGCTCAGTAAATACGACTGAATGAATGAAAGTAGGGAGCTGAACTGAATATGTGCTGAACGTTTACTCTTCTGCAGAGCACTACGTGATGAGCAGCATGGCATAAACTGGGAATCAGGGTACCTGGGTTTTGATGATGATGATGATGATGATGATATTTGTTAACTGCTTACTATGAGCCAAGCACTGCTCTAAGCGCTGGGGGAGATACAAATTTATCAGGTTGTCCCAAGTGGGGCTCACAGTCTTAATCCCCATTTTACAGATGAGGGAACTGAGGCCCAGAAAAGTGAAGTGACTTGCCCAAAGTCACACCACTGGTAAGTGTCATAGCTGGGATTAGAACCCATGACCTCTGACTCCCATGCCCGGGCTCTTTCCACTAAGCCACGCTGTTTCTGCTTCAGGTTTTCACGCTGGCTCTGACGCTTGCCAGCTGTGTGACTTTGGGCAGGTCCCTTAATAATAATAATAATAATAATAATAATGATAATAATAATAATAATAATAATAATAATAATAATAATAATAACTTTTGTTAAGCACTTACTATGTACCAAGCACTGTTCTAAGCCCTGGGGGGGATGCAAGGCAATCAGGTTGTTCCACATGGGGCTCACAGGTTTCATCCCCATTTTACAAATTAGGTAACTGAGGCCTGGAGAAGTGAAGTGACTTGCCCAAAGTCACGGAGCTGACAAGTAGCAGAGCCAGGATTTGAATCCATGACCCCCTTACTTCCCCTGTGCCTCAGTTTCCTCTTCTGTTAAATGGGGATAAAATCCAACGTCCTCCTGCCAAATCTGTGAGTCCCATGAGGGACGGGGACTGTGTCCAACTTCAATCAATCAATCAATCAATTGTATTTATTGAGCACTTACTGTGTGCAGAGCACTGTACTAAGCGCTTGGGGAGTACAAGTTGGCAACATATAGAGATGGTCCCTACCCAACAGTGGGCTCGCAGTCTAGAAGGGGGAGACAGAGAACAAGACAAAATGTATTAACAAAATAAAATAAATAGAATAGATATGTACAAGTAAAATAAATAGAGTAATAAATACATACAAACATACATGCATATATACAGGTGCTGTGGGGAAGGGAAGGAGGTAAGGCAGGGGGGATAGGGAGGGGGAGGATGGGGAGAGGAAGGAGGGGGCTCAGCCTGGGAAGGCCTCCTGGAGGAGGTGAGCTCTCAGTAGGGCCTCGAAGGGAGGAAGAGAGCTAGCTTGGCGGATGTGGGGAGGGAGGGCATTCCAGGCCAGGGGAGGACATGGGCCGTGGGTTGACGGCGGGACAGGCGAGAACGAGGCCTAACGGTGGGGAGATTAGTGGCAGAGGAGCGGAGGGTGCGGGCTGGGCTGTAGAAGGAGAGAAGGGAGGTGAGGTAGGAGGGGGCCAGGGGATGGACAGCCTTGAAGCCCAGGGTGAGGAGTTTCTGCCTGATGCACAGATTGATTGGTAGCCACTGGAGAGTTTTGAGGAGGGGAGTAACATGCCCAGAGCGTTTCTGGACAAAGACGATCCGGGCAGCGGCGTGAAGTATGGATTGAAGTGGGGAGAGACAAGAGGATGGGACATAGGAGAAGAGGCTGATACAGTAGTCCAGACAGGATAGGATGAGAGCTTGAACGAGCAGGGTAGCGGTTTGGATGGAGAGGAAAGGGCAGATCTTGGCAATGTTCCGGAGCTGAGACCCCTCCCTCCAGGCTTGCATCTCCTCCTGCCTTCAGGACATCTCCATCTGTATGTCTGCCTGCTACCTAAAACTCAACATGTCCAAGACTGAACTCCTTGTCTTCCCTCCCAAACCCTGCCCTCTCCCTGACTTTCCCATCACTGTTGACGGCACTACCACCCTTCCCGTCTCACAAGCCCGCAACCTTACATTCCCACTCAACTGTAAGCTTGTTGTGGGCAGGCAATTTGCCTGCCAACTCTTTTGTACTCCACCTCTTACCTCCCTTAAGCTTGTAAATCCAGAGTCTTTACCTAGACTCTGACAGATTGAAAAGCAGCATGGCCTAGTGGCAACAACCCGGACTTGGGAGTCAGAGGGTGTGGGTTCTAATCCCAGCCCCATCACTTGTCCACTGTGTGACCTTGGGCAAGTCACTTAACTTCTCTGTGCCTCAGTTACCTCATCTGTATAATGGGGATTGAGACTGTGAACCCCACGTGGGACAACCTGGTTACCTTGATTCTGCCCCAGTGCTTAGAGCAATGCCTGGCACATAGTAAGAGCTTAAGACTTGACACCTGTCCACATGTTTTTTTGTCTGTTTCCCTCCTCTAGACTCTGAGCCTGTTGTTGGTTAGGGACTGTCTCTATATGTTGCCAACTTGTACTTCCTAAGTGCTTAGTACAGTGCTCTGCACACAGTAAGCACTCAATAAATACGTTGAATGAATGAATGAATGAACAAATACCATAATTAGTACAGTGCTCTGCACACAGTAAGCACTCAATAAATACGATTGAATGAATGAATGAATGAATGAACAAATACCATAATTAGTACAGTGCTCTGCACACAGTAAATGCTCAATAAATATGATTGAATGAATAATAATAATTATTATTATTAACTCCCACTAAAACATAATATTCCCCTCTCAGGATGACACCTGGAAAGTTTCCAGTAGTCTACCAGTCTCCACTATGGGGGAGAGAGTGAAGCAGAGGCCAACCCATTCTATTCCTAGCCTTGGCCAGTGGCTAATAAAATTCTATTATTATTATTATTATTATTATTATTATTATTATTATTATTATTATCATCATCATTATTATTATTATTATTATCATAATTATTAAGTGGCAGGCAATTTGCTACAAGTCACCTATGCTGGGCAGCAGCGGCACGGAAGAGAATCCGGGGGGGATCCAACTTGGCTGCGCGGAAGGCGGCAATGGAGCGCATAGAACAGTGCTCAGCGCTTAGAACAGTGCTTTGCACATAGTAAGCGCTTAACAAATACCATTAAAAAAAAATACTGCCCGATTTTTCCCCAAGAAAACTCTGTGGCTCCACTACCAGAACGATTGCAGGTGAAGAGCCGGGCCTTCTCGGAGAGGTGTTTCCATGGAGTCGCTATGGGTTGAAAATGACTCGACAGTACAACAGAAGACAAAACAAAATACAAATGTACAAACTGTTATATGCTGACCTTTTGATGAATAGACATTATACATTATAGACTGTGATTCTAGACTGTGAGCCCACTGTTGGGTAGGGACTATCTCTATATGTTGCCAACTTGTACATCCCAAGTGCTTAGTACAGTGCTCTGCACACAGTAAGTGCTCAATAAATATGATTGATTGATTGATTGATTTACAAGTTTGCTAGTGCGCATAATAATAATAGTAATAATAACAACAACAACAACAACAACAATAATAATAATAATAATAATAATAATAATAATAATAATAATAATAATAATAATGTCAGACAACAGACAAGTGGCCGAGCCGGAATTGGAATCTATGTCCTTCAGATTCCCAGGCTCATGCCCTATTCACCCCATGTGATCCTAGTGCTTAGTACAGTATCTGCCACATAATAAGCATTTATTATTATTATTATTATTATTATTATTATTATTATTATTATTATGTGCCATCAAGTCATTTCTGATTCACAGTGATTGCATGGATATACTTTCTCCAGCATATCCTGTCCTCTGCCATAATCTGCAACCTTTCTAACAGTTCTTCCGTTATCGTTGTTCTGGTCTCTATCCATCTAGCTGCCAGGCTGCCTCTTCCATGTTTTTCCTGGACTTTTCCTAGCATTAGTGTCTTCTCCGGAGAATTAGTCCTCCTGATTCTGCATTCAAATATGCTAAGTCAAGTCATTTGGCCTTCCAAAGTCCACTTAGCCTTAATTGCTCTAAAATCCATTTGTTTGTTTTTCGGGCAGTCCGTGGTATTCACAGAAGCCTTCTCCAAGACCACATTTCAAAAGAATCGGTGTTCTTTCTAGCCTGTTTTTTCGCTGTCCAGATTTCAGACCCATACCTTGTCACTGGAAACACCAAAGAGTTGACAATTTGTATTTTTGTGGCAATTGTTACATCAGCACATTTCATTACTTTTTCCAGGCTCTTCATAGCAAGTCTTCCTAACGTTAGTCTTTGGAGTATTTCTTGGCTACTAGTTCCTTTGTTATTGATTATCGATCCCAAGAGAGAAAAATCTCAGCTGTTTCAATCCTCTCTCCATCCACTGAACAAAAGCCATTAAAAAAAACAACTACAGGAGGCAGGGCTAAGACTCGAACCCATGTCTCCTGACTAGGTCTTTCACAGGACTGGACAAACTCTTTTTTAAAGACTTTCTTTTTCAGGAAACACATTAAAGAGACTCACCAGAAATAAACCAAATGAATCAAAGAAGCAGCATGGCTTAGTGGATAAGGCCAGGCCTGGGAATCAGAAGGTCAAGGGTTCTAATCCTGGCTCTGCCACATGTCTTCTGTGTGACCTTGGGCAAGTCATTTCACTTCTCTGGGTCTCAGTTACCTTACTTGTAAAATGGGGATGAAGAATGTGAGCCTTAGGTGGGACAGGGATCGTGTCCAACCTGACTAACTTGAATCTATCCCAGTGCTTGCCACATAGTCGTAGTACAGTGCTCTGCACACAGTAAACGCTCAATAAATATGATTGAATGAATAGTCAGCGCTTAGCAAATACCATTATTATTATGATTATCGGTAAATCAACCAGGTTGTGGGAGATGGCCATCTACTTTCAACAGCATTCATTCATTCATTCATATTTATTGAACACTTACTGTGTGCAGAGCACTGTACTAAGCGTTTGGGAAGTACAAGTTGGCAACATATAGAGACGGTCCCTACCCAACAACAGGCTCACAGTCTGGAGGGGAAATAGCAATGTTTCCCTTCCTCCAGTGGTTAAAACATTTCTTAGGAAGGAGAAGAATTATGATGTGGTCTCATTGTGCCATTCAAGGAAGTCGCTGGATACTTCGTTATTATAATGATGGCATTTGTTAAGCACTTACTATGTGCAAAGTGCTGTTCTAAGTGTAGGGGAGGTTACAAGGTGATCAGGTTGTCCCACAGGGGGCTCACAGTCTTAATCTCTATTTTACAGATGAGGGAACTGAGGCCCAGAGAAGTGAAGTGACTTGCCCAAAGTCATGCAGCTGACAATTGGCAGAGCAGCGATTTGAACCCATGACCTCTGACTCCAAAGCCCGGGCTCTTTCCACTGAGCAATGCTAGAGTTCCTTTATTCATTTCCCGTTGCCAGAGTCACCCCCAAACCTCCAGTCTCATCCGACTGTCCACATAATCCAACGCTTTGACTCTTTCTCGAGTTCTAAAGGAACCAGGCATTTCATCCTCAAATCAGTATTTCCAAGCGCCGAACAAGTCCAATTTTAAATGGATTTTCTAACCTATAATTGATCTTTCAACTCCCTTACCTCTCGCCTCAGGCGCATTTGTTTTCAGTTTCTCCTTTTCTTTTCCCTGCAACTTTTACCTTCTGGTCCCACGAGATCATCTTGCATCTCCTTATATTGGAATTTCTTTAGCCGGGGGAGCTCTTGCACATCTGAGTTGGCTTAGAAAAACACCGTGCTATCGGAAATCTAAAATGTCTTTTGGTAGCGAACAGTGAGGATGTGAAAGTAAGTGTGTGTTATGGTGTGTGTGTATGTGTGTGTGTGCATTTGTGTGAGTGTGCGTGTAATACATGCAGCATTTGAATATCTGGGTTTGCAGATGTTCTCTAAGACACACTATTTTCCTGACGGATCCCAGGTCTGGCTGACAATTTTCCCTGTTTCACTGGTTCCAGGTGAGAAAGCGCAAGTTCAAATCTGTAGCTGTTGGATCTGAGTTGATAATAATTATGATAATAATGATAATGATGGCATTTATTAAGCACTTACTATGTGCAAAGCACTGTTCTAAGCGCTGGGGAGGTTACAGAGTGATCAGGTTGTCCCACAGGGGGCTCACAGTCTTCATCCCTATTTGACAGATGAGCTCAGAGAAGTGAAGTGACTTGCCCAAAGTCACACAGCTGACAACTGGCAGAGCTGGGATTTGAATCCATGGCCTCCGACTCCAAAGCCCGTGATCTTTCCACTAAGCCATGGTGCTCTGCACACAGTAGGCGCTCAATAAATATGATTGATTGATTGATTGATTGATTTTCCACTGAGCCACGCTGCTTCTCTATGCAGCCGATGATAGAGCTTGGTACACTTCCCAACCAGGCAAGTTTTTATTGGTTTGTTGACAGCTGAAGATAATTTCTGGTCTTGTTCCTCGTGCAAAATGACATTGCCTTTAGGGCCTCTGTTCTCCTGAACCGTAAAACCTAGCTCCTGCCAATGACATTTAATAGGTCAGCAGATGAAAGGTTTTCAAACGTCACAGAGAATGCCGAGTTAGCCGACAACCCTTCACAAAGACGTTTTCACCAGATTGGATGAACTCTTTTTGAAGGACTTTCCTCTTCAGGAAACAGACTAAAGAGACTCACCAGAAATGATAATGATAATAATAATAATAATAATAATATTAATAATAATAATAATGGCATTTGTTAAGCACTTACTATGTGCAGAGCACTGTTCTAAGCGCTGGGGGGGATACAAGGTGATCAAGTTGCCCCATGTGGGGCTCACAATCTTAATCCCCATTTTACAGATGAGGTAACTGAGGCTCCAAGAAGTTAAGTGACTTGCCCAAAGTCACAAAGCAGTCATGTGGTGGAGTCGGGATTCGAACCCATGACCTCTGACTCCAAAGCCCGGGCTCTTTCCACTGAGCCACGTTGTTTCTCTAGATCAATCAGAGAAGCAGCGTGGCTTAGTGGGTAGAGGCCGGGCCTGGGCGTCAGAAGGTCAAGGGTTCTAATCCCCACTCGGCCACATGTCTTCTGTGTGACCTTGGGCAAGTCACTTCACTTCTCTGGGTCTCAGTTACCCCACCTGTAAAATGGGGATGAAGAACGTGAGCCCTATGTGGGACAGGGATTGTGTCCAACCTAACTAGAATCTATCCCAGTGCTTGGCACATAGTCAGCGTTTAACAAGTACCATTATTATTATGATTATGAGTAAATCAACTAGTCAGTTAACGATCAGGGGCATTTACCCTGTGTCTGAGGGGTGAAGAATACTTCACAGCATGGATTAATGGAAATCAATCAATCAGTTGTATTTATTAAGCACTTACTGTGTGCAGAGCACTGTACTAAGCGCTTGGGAAGTACAAGTTGGCAACATATAGAGATGGTCCCTACCCAACAGTGGGCTCACAGCCTAGAATTGCTGGGGCTTGGGAGTCAGAGGTCATGGGTCCTAATCCCGGCTCTGCCACTTATCAACTGTGTGACTTTGGGCAAGTCCCTTAACTTCTCTGTGCCTCAGTTACCTCAACTGTAAAATGGGGATTAAGACTGTGAGCCCCACATGGGACAACCTGATTACCTTGTATCTACGTCAACGCTTAGAACAGTGCTTGGTGTGTAATAAGTGCTTAATAAATACCGTAATTCAATCAATCAGTCATATTTATTGAGCGCTTACTGTGTGCAGAGCACTGTACTAAGCGCTTGGGAAGTACAAGTTGGCAACATATAGAGGCGGTCCCTACCTAACAGTGGGCTCACAGTCGAGAAGATTGTAATTGTTATTATTAGGCATGATGTCTTATGCCATCAAGTCATTTCTGACCCATAGCAATGCCAGGGACACATTTTTCCCAGAAGGCCCCGCTCTCCATCTGCCATTGTTCTGGTAATTAGAATAATAATAATAATAATAATAATAATAATAATAATAATAGCATTTATGAAGTGCTTACTATGTGCAAAGCACTGTTCTAAGTGCTGGGGAGGTTACAAGGTGATCAGGTTGTCCCACTGGGGGCTCACAGTCTTCATCCCCATTTTACAGATGAGGTAACTGAGCCACAGAGAAGTGAAGTGACTTGCCCAAAGTCACACAGCTGACAATCGGCAGAGCCGGGATTTGAACCCATGACCTCTGACTCAAAAGCCCAAGCTCTTTCCACTGAGCCACACTGCTGCTGCTTCTAGACTGGGGGCCCACTGTTGGGTAGGGACTGTCTCTATATGTTGCCAACTTGTACTTCCCAAGCACTTAGTACAGTGCTCTGCACACAGTAAGCGCTCAATAAATACGATTGATTGATTGATTGATTGTGGTAGTGGAGCCACATAGATTTCTAGGTAAAAATCGGGCAGTGGTTGACCATTTCCTCCTTCTGCGTGGTCAACTTGAGTCTCCGCCCTTGAATCTCTCCCAGGGCGCTGCTGCCCAGCATGGGGGAGTTTTGACTTGTAGCCCATGGCCTGCCACTTGCTAGCCACTGGCCAAGCTCAGAATGGACTGGACAGGCCTCGGCTTCACTTGCCCTCCCGTAGCCGAGACTGGTAGACGACTGGAAACTCTCCAGGTGCCACCCTGAGAGGTGACTATGCATTAGTGCAATAAAATTAGGAGACACGATCTCTGTCCTCGAGGATTTAACTGTCTGTTCATCAGCATCATCATCATCAATCGTATTTATTGAGCGCTTACTGTGTGCAGAGCACTGTACTAATCGTTTGGGAAGTACAAGTTGGCAACATATAGAGACAGTCCCCACCCAACAGGGGGCTCACAGTCTAAAAGGGGGAGACAGAGAACAAAACCAAACATACTAACAAAATAAAATAGAATAGATATGTACAAGTAAAATAAATAGAGTAATAAATATGTACAAACATATATACATATATACAGGTGCTGTGGGGAAGGGAAGGAGGTAAGAAGGGGGGATGGAGAGGGGGGCGAGGGGGAGAGGAAGGAAGGGGCTCAGTCTGGGAAGGCCTCCTGGAGGAGGTGAGCTCTCAGTAGGGCCTTGAAGGGAGGAAGGGAGCTAGCTTGGCGGATGGGCAGAGGGATTGGGGGCATTCCAGGCCCGGGGGAGGACATGGGCCGGGGGTCGATGGCGGGACAGGCGAGAATGAGGTACGGTGAGGAGATTAGTGATGGAGGAGTGGAGGGTGCGGGCTGGGCTGGAGAAGGACAGAAGGGAGGTGAGGTAGGTGGGGGCGAGGGGATGGACAGCCTTGAAGCCCAGGGTGAGGAGTTTCTGCTTGATGTGTAGATTGATTGGTAGCCACTGGAGATTTTTGAGGAGGGGAGTAACATGCCCAGAGCGTTTCTGGGCAAAGATAATTCAGGCAGCAGCATGAAGTATGGATTGAAGTGGAGAGAGACACGTTGTGTGCAGAGCACTGTAGTAAGTGCTCGGGAGAGTTTAACAAAAATAATACACGTGATCCCTGCTCTCAAGGAGTTTACAATCTAGAGAGAGAAAAAGACATACCATGATTATTTTTTTTATTATTATTATTATATTTCTTCAGCAGTTTCTGTTCCTCAAACATTGTACTAAAGACTGGGGTAGATAGGATTAAAGCTTTTAGACTGTGAACCCACTGTTGGGTAGGGACTGTCTCTATATGTTGCCAACCTGTACTTCCCAAGCGCTTAGTACAGTGCTCTGCACACAGTAAGTGCTCAATAAATATGACTGATGATGATGATTAAATCAGGCTGGGTATAGTCCCTGTTCCTCCTGGGGTTCATAATCTAAGTAAGAACAACAGGGATTGAATCTCTATTTTACTAATGAGGAAAGTGAGGCACGGAGGAGTGAAGTGACTTGCTCAAAGTCACACAGCAGGTCAATGAGAAGCAGCGTGACTTAGTGGAAAGAGCCCGGGCTTGGGAGTCAGAGGTCATGGGTTCGAATCCAGGCTCCACCACTTATCAGCTGTGTGACTTTGGCAAGTCAGTTAACTTCTCTGTGCCTCAGTTACCCTATCTGTAAAATGGGGATCTAGACAATGAGCCCCACGTGGGACAATCAGATTACCTTGTATCTACCCCAGTGCTTAGAACAGTGCTTGGCACATAGTAAGCGCTTAATAAATGCCATCGTTATTATTATTATTGTTAAGTGGCAGTTCAGGATTAGAACCCAGAGTTTCTGACTTCCAAGTGTATACATTTTTCACTAGGCCAAGCTGTCCTCATTAATTATATATCTTTTTCCTCTCTTGGGCATAATTCCATCTCTCTCAGTCAATCAATCAAACAATTGTATTCATTGAGCATGTGTAATGATGAATTATATTAACTACTGGACTTTTTAAGTGCTTACTATGTGTCAAAAAACGTACTAAGCACTGAGGTAGATACAAGGTAATCAGGTTAGATTTATTTCCTGTCCCACATGGGGCTCACAGTCTGAGAGGGAGGGAGTAGGATTTAATTCCCATTTTATAGAGGCATTAATTGAGGCATGGAGAAGTTAAGTGACTTGTCCAAGTTCACACATCCAACGTGTTGTGTGTTCTAATCCTGCCTCCGCCACTTGTCAACTTGTGACCTTGGGCAAATCACTTAACTTCGCTGTGCCTCAGTTACCACGTTTGTAAAATGGGGATGAAGACTGTGAGCCCCATGTGGAACAATCTGATTACCTTGTATCTACCCCAGCGCTTAGAACAGTGCTTGGCACATAGTACGTGCTTAACTAATTTCAACATTATCATTATTATTGTTATGTGGCAGAGCCAGGATTAGAACCAGAGCATCCTAACACCCAGGCCCATGCTCTTTCCACTGGGTCACATTGTGTCCTTCATCATGCTTCTCCATATATTTTTCTAGCAATCAGTCTATCAATCAGTGCTACTTATTATTTGAAAGGCACTGTAATAAGTGCTTGGAAGAGAACAATATAACGGAGTTGAAAGACACATTCCCTGCCCACAGTGAGTTTACAGTCTCCATCATTGTACCAAGTGCTTTTGGGAATACCAGTGATTTGGTCCTGATATCTGCCATTGAGGAGCTCACACGATATTTACACATAAACACAAAATACTAACAGAATCAACCCTGAATCCCTTACCATTCACATGTGGTAGAAATACAATATTTTCATCATGGGGTTGTAAGATTTCTGATCTTTGCAATAAGGTAAACCACGTTGTTGGATAGTGACTGTCTCTGTTGCCGATTTGAACTTTCCAAGCTCTTAGTACAGTGCTCTGCACACAGTAAGCGCTCAATAAATACGATTGAATGAATGAATGAACAGTGGGGCTGCACTAGGGCTGTTAGTTATCTTAATATTAGAGTAGCTGAATTTTTCATGAGCACGGTGGAAGCACTGGAGAATTCCCTCTCTAAATTTTCCATGATGGTTCAGTCTCTGCGCCTACTAAATCAATGACCTACTGGATTCTCAGAAATCCACTTGTCTGCCGTGTGACCTTGGGTAAGTCACTGCTCTGTCCCTCAGTTACCTCATCTGAAAAATGGGGATTAAGACCGTGAGCCCCATGTGGAACAGGAACCATGTCCAAACTGATTAGCTTGTGTCTATCCCAGCAGTTACTACAATGCCTGGCACATTGTAAGCGCTAAACTTGCACTTCCCAAGTGCTTAATACAGTGCTCTGCTCAATAAATACGATTGAATGACTGAATGAATGAACAAGTACTAACAAAAAAAATAAAATCCAATATTCTTCGAAACATTTTGACACCCCACAAAAATTGCTGCTTGACAATTAGGTATCCAGACAGGGCAGAAAAACAACTTGGCATTAGAGTTTCAAACTGAGCTGACCTTCAAACAGAAGTATTAATTGGTTGCTGCATGTTTATCTTATGAATGATGATGTCCTATTTTACCGTTGGCTTATAATGAATTGGTTTTAGGACTTTGTCCTTTGTGGGTCTTAACTAACGTAGTTAACCTCTATCTGCCTTAATTTTCTCGTCCCATAAAAGGCTGAGATGAAGCTATTTCACCTCCCAAGCGCAGAAGGGCTTGCTACGGGGGAATTGGTTAACCTTTGAGAAGTTTCTTGTAGCTCCCATGGACCAAATTCAAACTGAGGGGTAAACTAGTCCGATGTCAGAGGATAATAATAATAATGTTGGCATTTGTTAAGCACTTACTATGTGCCAAGCACTGTTCTAAGCACTAGGTGGGGGGGAGAAAATAAGGTAATCAAGGTAGTCCCACGTGGGACTCACCGTCTTAATCCCCATTTTACAGATGAGGGAACTGAGGCACAGAGAAGTTAAGTGACTTGCCCAAAGTCACACAGCTAACAAGTGGCGGAGCAGGGATTAGAACGCATGACCTCTGACTCCCAAACCCGGGCTCTTTCCACTGAGCCACGCTGCTTCTCCGTGATTCTCATTATCACACCAGATTCAGGGTGGGAGTGGAGTAAGTAACGATGGGAAGAAGGTTGTTAAAATAATTTGCCAGCACTCCCCACAGCACCTGTATATATGTATATATGTTTGTACATATTTATTATGCCATTTATTTATTTATTTTTTTAATTTGTACATATTTATTTTATTTATTTTATTTTGTTAATATGTTTTGTTTTGTTCTCTGTCTCCGCCTTCTAGACTGTGAGCCCACTGTTGGGTAGGGACCGTATCTGTATGTTGCCAACTTGTCCATCCCAAGCGCTTAGTACAGTGCTCTGCACACAGTTAGCGCTCAATAAATATGGTTGAATGAATGGATGAATGAATGAATTCCCAACAATATTCACTGTCTGTCATTCCCTCTCCCCTTCCCCATCTCCATCCTTCTTCCTTCTCTATGTGGTGGAAACAGTGTGTTCTAGTGGAAAGGACAAGGGCCTGGGAGCAGGAAGACCTGGGTTCTAATCTATCATTTACCTGCTCTGTGACCTTAAACAAGTCACTTAAGCCCGGTGTGGGCAGGGATTCTCT
Organism: Tachyglossus aculeatus; assembly: GCF_015852505.1. Taxonomy (NCBI): domain Eukaryota; kingdom Metazoa; phylum Chordata; class Mammalia; order Monotremata; family Tachyglossidae; genus Tachyglossus; species Tachyglossus aculeatus. The sequence goes on from NC_052070.1 coordinate 4,828,017, forward strand.
CTTTATTGCCAAATTGTACTTTCCGAATGCTTAGTACAGTACTCTGCACACAGTAAGCACTCAATAAATACTACTGAATGACTTGATTCTAGACTGAAAGCTCTTTGTGGGCAGGGAATGTGTCTGTTTTCATTTTATCGTCCTCCCCAAACCCTTAGTACAGTGCTCTGCACAAAGTAAGCGCTCAGTATATATGACTAACTGACAACTATTCTATGTTTTGCTTTCCTTATAGTGTACTCTCCCAAGTGTTCAGTACAGCCCTCTGCACGCACAAAGTGCACAATGCATATGATCAATACTAAAATGGGGATTCAATACCTGTTAGTAATAATTAATAATTGTGGATTTTGGTAAGTGCTTACTATGTGCCAGACACTGTACTAAGCACTGGGGTGGATACAAGCAAATCAGTTTGGACACAGTCCCTGTCCAACATGGGGCTCACAGTCTTAATTGCCATTTTACATATTTTGTTTTGTTGTCTGTCTCCCCCTTCTAGACTGTGAGCCCGTTGTTGGGTAGGGACCATCTCTATATGTTGCTGACTTGTATTTCCCAAGCGCTTAGTACAGTGCTCTGCACACAGTAAGCGCTCAATAAATACGATTGAATGAATGAATGAATGAATGAATTTTACAGATAAGGTTACTGAGGCAAAAAGAAGTGGAGAAGCAGTGTGGATCAGTATAAAGCGCATGGGCTTTGGAGCCAGAGGCCATGGGTTCAAATCCTGGCTCTGCCAATTGTCAGCTGTGTGACTTTGGGCAAGTCACTTAACTTCCCTGTTCCTCAGTTACCTCATCTGTAAAATGGGGATTAAGACTTTGAGCCCCTCGTGGGACAACCTGATCACCTTGCAACCTCCTCAAGAGCTTAGAACAGTGCATTGCACATAGTAAGCGCTTAATAAATGCCATTAAAAAAAAGTGAAGTGACTTGCCCAAGGCCACACAACAGACAATTGACTGATCCAGGATTAGAACCCATGACCTTCTGACTCCCAGGACCGCACTCTACCTATTAAATCAGGAGGTATTCAGTGGGAGTACTAAAGCCCTGTATTCAAGGGCAAATATTCATTCATTCCTTCAATCATATTTATTGAGCACTTACTGTGTGCAGAGCACTGTACTAAGCACACATCATTTTCCTTTCAAAGATCATCATGCGAATTTCTTGCCTTTGTCTTGCTAAGGTAGTAATGGAGAGAGACAGAGTCATTATGTCAGGTAATCATATTTACTGAGCGCTTACCATGTGCAGAGTACTGTACCAAGCACTTGGAAGAGTACGATGTATCAATGAAGAGACACATTCCCCGCCCACAGTGAGCTTACAGTCTATGGGGGAGACAGACAATAGAAATAAATAAATGAGAGATAAGAACATATGCAGTGAGGCTGGTAGGGGGATGAATAAAGGGAGCAAGTCAGGGTGATGCACAAAGGAGAGAAGAGGAAAGGAAAGAGAGAAGAGCATCATATTCTATTAGCTTCCCTCTAACTTTGAAACCTAATAGGAAAACAACCATACTTTGCTAATTGATATTGAAATTGAATCTAACTCACTTTGTTTAGAATTTGAAATGAAATTCACTTCTATCACTTTTGATGGTAAAGACTTAAGAAAACCTTTCCTTAGAAACTCCCCACCAGATTAAATCACTCCCCTTGAATTATTTACGAGATCGTTTCCTAGGGAAAAACTTCAAAGCCTTCGAGGCAGTAATAAAACGTTCATCTCCGTTATAGTAACAATTTGTTCTGGATAATTTCTTGGCGGTTTCCCTTGGGAAATGGCATAGTTTATATTCTGTGTCGGTGCATATGGGCAGTTAATAATAATAATTGTGGTATTTGTTGAGCTCTATTCACATGCTGCTTCACCTATGTGGTAATTCAAAGGTAGCATTCACTTGGACCCTGATAAAGTCAACCTAGCCAAAACTTATATGCCAAAGGGTAATTTAAGAACTGATTCTTCGTCCGACTCATTTTGAGCTTAAATCGTGTTGGAACACGAGCCCCCAGTTTATAGTAAACAAAAATCATAAAATAACACATCATCAGAAGTTAGAGGTCGTCCCAAGCTGCAAAATGGTGAATGAGGCATTTTAATCATGATAAAGAAGTTGAAAGGTCAGATGCATTTTCAAAAATGTATTAGTTTCTAGGCCGGTATCACGCTAAGATATTCTATGCAAAATCTTGGTGGGGACCTAAGAGGCAGTAAGGAAGAAGGACGGGGAGAGTTAGAATGAAAAACCGTTCAAAATTTCTTTTCTCTCCCCAACCTGTGTGGAAGAGCAAAATCCTGGGATACAGAGGACCTGGGTTCTAATCCCAGCTCTGCCACTTTCCTGCTGTGTGATCATGGGCAAATCACTGAGCATCTCTGGTACCTCATCTGTAAAATGGAGATTAAATATGGGTAGACGGCACTACCATCCTTCCCGTCTCACAAGCCCACAAACTTGGTGTCATCCTCGACTCTGCTCTCTCGTTCACCGCACACATCCAATCCATCACCAAAACCTGCCGGTCTCAGCTCCACAACATCGCCAAGATCCGCCCTTTCCTCTCCATCCAAACCGCTACCCTGCTCGTTCAATGTCTCATCCTATCCAGACTGGATGACTGCATCGGCCTCTTCTCTGATCTCGCATCCTCCTGTCTCTCCCCGCTTCAGTCTATACTTCACTCTGCTGCCTGGATTATCTCTGCACAGAAACGCTCTGGGAATGTCACTCCCCTCCTCAAAAATCTCCAGTATTGCCTGCCAACCTATGAATCAAGCAAAAACTCCTTACTCTCAGCTTCAAGGCTGTCCATCACTTCGCCCCCTCCTACTTCACCTCCTTTCTCTCCTTCTCCAGCCCAGCTCGCACCCTCCGCTCCTCCGCCGCTAATCTCCTCCCCGTTAGGCCTCGTTCTCGCCTGTCCCGCCGTCGACCCCCGGCCCACGTCCTCCCCCTGGCCCGGAATGCCCCCAATCCCTCCGCACATCCGCCAAGGTAACTCCCTTCCTCCCTTCAAAGCCCTACTGAGAGCTCACCTCCTCCAGGAGGCCTTCCCACACTCAGCCCCCTTTTTCCTCTCCTCCTCCCCATCCCCCCCGCCCTACCTCCTTCCCCTCCCAAAGCACTTGTATATATTTGTATAGATTTATTACTCTATTTTACTTGTATATCTATTTATTTTGTTAATGATGTGCGTAGAACTATAATTCTATTTGTTCTGATGATTTTGACACCCTTCTACGTGTTTTGTTTTGTTGTCTGTCTCCCTCTTCTAGACTGTAAACCCGTTGTTGGGTAGGGACCGTCTCTATATGTTGCTGACTTCTACTTACCAAGCGCTTATTACAGTGCTCTGCACACAGGAAGCATTCAATAAATACGATTGAATGAATGAATGAAATACCTGTCCTCTGTCCAATTTAGACTGTGAGCCCCATATGGGTCAGGACTGTGTCCTACCTCATGATCTTGTTTTTACTACAGTCTTGGACATAGAAAGCACTGGACAAATGTCACCATTATTGTCACCTAGTTACTGCCTGTCATTTCCTGTCTTTGTCAGATTTTCTCTCACCACCACAATAATAATAATAATAATAATAATAATAATAATAATAATAATAATAATAATAACATTTATTAAGTGCTTACTATGTGCAAAGCACTGTTCTAAGCGCTGGGGAGGTTACAAGGTGATCAGGTTGTCCCAAGAGGGCTCACAGTCTAAATCCCCATTTTGCAGATGAGGGAACTGAGGCCCAGAGAAGTGAAGTGATTTGCCCAAAGTCATACAGCTGACAAGGGGCGGAGGTGGGATTTGAACCCATGACCTCTGACTCCAAAGCCCGGGCTCTTTCCATTGATCCTCGCTGCTTCTCTACCACCACCATCATCACCCTCAATGGCGCTTTTTGAGCACTTAGTATGTGCCGAGCACTCAACTAAGCACTTGGGAAAGTACAATATAATAGAGGCGGAAGACTCGTTTCCTGCCCACACTGAGTTTACAGTCTAGAGGCCTTCGCTCCTTCGTACACTTTGCTCTTCTGGTGCTAACATTCTCACTGTTCCTCGATCTCTCCTGTCTCACCGCCGACCCCTGGCCCTCGTCCGGCCTCTGTTCTGGAACGCCTTCCCTCCTCAAATCCACCAGACAGTGATTCTCCCCACTTCAAAGCCTTAATGAAGGCCCATCTCCTCCAAGCAGCCTTCCCAGACTAAGCCCCATTTTTCCTCCTCTCCTCCCTTCTACATCACTCTGACTTTCACCCTTTCCCCCCGGCTCCCAGCACCACAGCACTCAGGTACAAATCTGTAATTTTACTTATTTACACCCCGCTCTAGAATGTAAGCTCCTTGGGATCAGAGAATGTGATGGTTTATTGTGATGCTGCTAATAAGCAGCGTGGCTCAGTGGAAAGAGCCCGGGCTTTGGGGTCAGAGGTCATGGGTTCAAATCCTGACCCCGCCAACTGTCAGCTGTGCGACTTTGGGCAATCAATCAATCAATCAATCAATCGTATTTATTGAGCGCTTACTGTTTGCAGAGCACTGTACTAAGCGCTTGGGAAGTACAAGTTGGCAACATATAGAGACGGTCCCTACCCAACAGTGGACTCACAGTCTAAAAGGGGGAGACAGATAACAAAACCAAACATACTAACAAAATAAAATAAATAGAACAGATATGTACAGGTAAAATAGAGTAATAAATATGTACAAACATACATACATATATACAGGTGCTGTGGGGAAGGGAAGAAGGTAAGATGGTGGGGATGGAGAGGCTGCCCCGTGGGTGATGCCCCTGGGCCTGGAAGAAAGTGGAGAGCCACTTAACTTCTCTCAGCCTCAGTTCCCTCATCTACAAAATGGGGATTAAAACTGCGAGCCCCCCCATGGGACAACCTGATCACCTTGTAACCTCCCCAGCGCATAGAACAGTGCTCTGCACATATTAAGTGCTTAATAAATGCCATCGTTATTATTACTATTGTCGAATTGTCCTCTCCAAAGTGCTTAGTACAGTGTTCTGCCCACAGTAAGTGCTCAACAAATATGATTGAATGAATGAATGGATAATGACATGAATATAAACAAATGCTTTACAACTTTTAATTTGTAGATACAAACATGAGCACTGTAGTATTTAGAAGGGGCGAGTATCAAATGCTCAAAGGTCCCAGAACCAAGTGCTTGGATGAAGCAGCATAGAGAAGCAGAGTGGCTTAGTGGAAAGAGCCCGGGCTTGGGAGTCAGAGGTCATGGGTTCAAATCCTGGCTCTGCCACTTTTCAGCTGTATGACTTTGGGCAAGTCACTTCACTTCTCTGGGCCTCAGTTCCCTCATCTGTAAAATGGGGATTAAAGGTGTGGGCCCCATGTGGGGCAACCTGATTACCCTGTAACTACCCCAGTACTTAGAACTGTGCATGGCACATAGTAAGTGCTTAGCAAATATTATTATTATTATTATTATTATTATTATTATTATTATTATTATTATTTTATGTGGAAAGGAGAGTGAGCTGAGGAAAAAATGACTTTCTCTGGGAAGATGGAAATGTACCCTTAATGGTGCTTTGAAGGTACAAAAAGAGGTGGTCTGACATATGCATTCCAGGCTAGGAAGATGATTGGGAAAGGGGTCTGTACCATTTATGTCCATAACTGTAATTTGATTTATTTATATTACTATGTGTATTCCTGTCTAGACTACAAGCTTGCTGTGAGTAGGGAATGTGTCTATTGATGATATCAATAATCATTATTATTATTATTGTTATGTTATTATTATTATTATTGCTCTTATATTATTAATGTTATTATTATGAGAAGCAGCGTGGCTCAGTGGAAAGAGCCCGGGCTTTGGAGTCAGAGGTCATGGGTTCAAATCCTGGCTCTGCCACTTTTCAGCTGTGTGACTCTGGGCAAGTCACTTCACTTCTCTGGACCTCAGTTCCCTCATCTGGAAAATGGGGATGAAGACTGTGAGCCCCACGTGGGACAACCTGATCACCTTGTATCTCCCCCAGCGCTTAGAACAGTGCTTTGCACATAGAAAGTGCTTAATAAATGCCATTATTAAAAAAAATCATTGTGGCATTTGTTAAGTGCTTACTGTGTTCCAGGTACTGTACTAAGCTCTGGGGTGGATACAAGTAAATCAGGTTGGACACAGTCCCTGTCCCACATGGGACTCACAACCTTACTCCCCAATTTACAGATGAGGGAACTGAGGCCCAGAAACGTGAAATGACTTGCCCAAGGTCACACAGCAGACATGTGGCAGAGAAGGGATTAGAACCCATGTCCTTCTGATTCCCAGGCCAGTGCTCTAACCACTATACCATGCATTACTATATTGTAATTTCCCAAGATGTGCACACATTAAGCAGAGAAGCAGTGTGGCTTAGTGGAAAGAGCCCGGGTTTGGGACTCAGAGGTTGTGGGTTCTAATCCCGGCTCCACCACTTGTCAGCTGTGTGACTTTGGGCAAGTCACTTACCTTCTCTGGTCCTCAGTTCTCTCATCTGTAAAATGGGGATTAAGACTGTGAGCCCCATGTGGGACAACCTGATTACCCTATATCTACCCCAGTGCTTAGAACAGTTCTTGGCACATAGTAAGCACTTAACAAATACCATCATTGTTATCATTATTATTAAGCGCTCAATACAGACAAATGACTGACTGACTGATTGACTGAGATAAACAAGATTCGGGCACAGTAAGTAATCTGGAGCTAGAGGAGCCGAAAAAGCAGGTTGGACTTTAGCATATCACCACTTGGACCTTTTGATAATCAAGTCTTTACTCTTCACCACTGGCTTTAAAGCAATCACTCTCCTCTCCCCCTCTTACTTCACTTCACTCCAACCCAGCCCTCACACTCTGCTCCTCTAATGCCAAACTTCTCTCCGGGCCTCCATCTCATCTATCACAGCACCATCATCATCATCATCAATCGTATTTATTGAGCGCTTACTATGTGCAGAGCACTGTACTAAGCGCTTGGGAAGTACAAATTGGCAACATCTAGAGACAGTCCCTACCCAACAGTGGGCTCACAGTCTAAAAGGGGGAGACAGAGAACTAAACCAAACATACTAACCAAATAAAATAAATAGAATAGATCCCTCATCACCATTTTAGCTCCTACCTGGAATGCCCTCCCTCATGTTAGACGGATGATTGCTCTCCCCCACTTCAAATACGTATTGAAGGCCCATCTCCTCCAAGAAGTCTTCCTGACTAAGCCCTCTCTCCCCTTCTCACCCGTCCCTTCTGCATTGTCCCGACTTGCTCTTTCATTCATCCTCCCTCCCAACCCCATAGCACGTATGTCCATCTCTGTAGATAGCTGTCATTTATTTATCTATGTATATTAATGTCTGTCTCCCCTGCTCCAGACTGTGAGCTCCTCGTGGGCAGGGAATACGTCCGTTTGTTTTTATATTGTACTCTCCTAGGCATTTGATATAGTTCTTTGAATGCTGTAAGTGATCAATAAATACAATTGAATGAATACTCAAGCCATCTTGGTCCCTGTTCCAGCTTCTTAGGCAGAATTTCTCATCTCCTCCCCCTGTAGCCCCCAATGTCCTTTTCAGAGACTCCTGTAGGATTCATGTACCTGTGGCAGATTTTTTCTCACCCTCTTAATTGTAATTTCTCTTAGTTTCTCCTTCCCCAACTAAAGACTTGATTATCAAAAGGTCCAAGTGGTGATATGCTAAAGTCCAACCTGCTTATTCGGCTCCTCTAGCTCCAGATTACTTACTGTGCCCGAATCTTGTTTATCTCAGTCAATCAGTCAGGCAGGCAGGCATTTGGTATAGTTCTTTGAATGCTATAAGTGATCAATAAATACAGTACTCAAGCCATCTTGGTCCCTGTTCCAGCTTCTTAGGCAGAAGTTCTCATCTCCTCCCCCTGTAGCCTCCAATGTCCATTTCAGAGACTCCTGTAGGATTCATGTACCTGTGGTAGATTTTTTCTCACCCTCCTAATTGTAATTTCTCTTAGTTTCTCCTTCCACAGCTAAACTGTTAGTTCCCTGAAGGCAGGGAAAAAGTCTAGCACACTTTCATCTCACTCTCTGCTGACTCACTGCCTTTGCTCTTCCCCCTTCTCCCTGCCCCAAAGCACTTATGGATATATCTGTCATTTCACTCATTTCTATTGATGCCTCTTTATTTGTATTGATGTCTGTCTCCCCATTCTAGACTGCGAGCACTTTGTGGGCAGTAGTTGTCTGTCTTTATTGCTGTGTTGTACTTTCTCAAGCACTTAGTACAGTGCTGTGCACACAGTAAGTGCTCAATAAATATGCTTGAATGAATCAATCGCCTTCAAGGGTATTTGAAGATGCTCTCTATGGCACTCATTCATTCATTCAATCGATCATATTTATTGAGAGCTAACTGTGTGCAGAGAACTGTACTAAGCACTTGGGAAAGTGCAGCGATATTGCCACATAGTAAGTGCTTCACAAATTCCATCATTAGTAATAAAGACTCCATTGCTCCCTATTGCGCTCTCATCATCAATAATAGTAGCTGGAGGAGGAGGAGGAAGAAGAGAAGTAAGAGGAAGAGGAAGAGAAGGAGCAGAAGTAATAATAATAATAATAATAATGGTGGCATTTGTTAAGTACTTACTATGTGCCGAGCACTGTTCTAAGTGTTGGGGTAGATACAAGATCATCAGTTTGTCCCACGTGGGACTCACAGTCTTCATCCCTATTTTACAGATGAGGTAACTGAGGTATTGAGAAGTCAAGTGACTTGCCCAAAGTCACACAGCTGATCAGTGGTGGAGCTGGAATTAGAACCCACGAAATCTGACTCCCAAGCTTGTGCTCTTTCCACTATGCCACGCCGTTCCTCTAAGTACTAGTGATAGGAGGAGGAAGATGAGCAAGAGGAGAAAGAAGAGGAGGAGGAGGAGCAGAAATAATTATATCATCCATTTACTATCCACCTGGCTCTTTGCATTTTCTAGAAGCTTGGGAATTACAGAATAATGAACTGAATTCCCACAAGGAGTTTCTTTGCTAGCGTGGTGGGTGGGTTGTAAATATATTTGCAAGTAAGAGATGAAAAATCAATCCCTGAAGCAGGCTATGTATATAAGTGCCTGAAGAGGGTGTCAAAAGTTCCTAAGGGCTAGAGTTGGCTGAGGGGATGAAGTGGCTCCGATTGCTGGGAAATGAATCGAGGAGGTTTTGTCGGAAGAGGTGAGTTTTATGGAGAGATTTGAGTGTTTAGAGAGAGCTGGGGTCCGTCTGAAGAGGAGGGAGGGAGTTCCAGGTTGGGGGAAAAATGAAAATATGGGATAGAGAGATGAGAGTGAAGAGTGACATATATCTAGCTGTACCTCTATCTCGTCTATCTCGCTGTCAACCTCTCGCCCACATCCTACCTCTGACCTGGAATGCCCACCCTTTTCATAACAGACAGATCATTGCTCTCTCCCACTTCAAAATCTTATTGAAGACCCATCTCCTCCAAGAAGCCTTCCCTAAGTCCTCTTCTACTACTCCCTTCTGAGCCACTCTTTCTTGCTCCTTCATTCATCCTCCCTCCCGTCCCCAAAGCATGTATGTATATATCCATATATCTGGCATTTCTTTATCTATTTTATTCATTTCTATTAATGTCTGTCTCCTCCTCCAGTCTGTGATCTCGTTGTGGGCAGGAATGTGTCTGTTTGTTGTTATACTGTACTCTCTAAAGCATTTAGTACAGTGCTCTGTCTCAGTGGAAAGAGCCCGGGCTTTGGAGTCAGAGGTCATGGGTTCAAATCCCGGCTCTGCCACTTGTCAGCTGCGTGACTTTGGGCAAGTCACTTCACTTCTCTGCGCCTCAGTTACCTCATCTGTAAAATGGGGATTAGGACCTCACGTGGGACAACCTGATCACGTTGTAACTTCTCCAGCGCTTAGAACAGTGTTTTGCACATAGTAAGCTCTTAATAAATGTCATTATTATTACTATTATTAATAATAATGATAAATGAATGAATGAATATAGCTAGATTGGCATGGGATGGGGAAGGCAGTGAGTCGAGGAATAGCAGGGTGAAGGGAGCAGATAAACAGAGTGCAATCAGATAATAATAATTAATAATTATGGTACTTGCTATGTGCCAAGCAATGTTCTAAGCACTAATCTAAGTATGATTTAATCAGATTGGACACAGTCCCTATCCCAGGAGGAGCTCACACTCTTTATCCCCATTTTACAGATGAGGCACCTGAGGCCAGAGAAGTGAAGTGGCTTGCCCAAGGTCACACAGCAGACAAGTGGCAGAGCCCGGATTAGAACCCAGGGCCTTCTGAATTCCAGGCCTGTGACCTATCCACTAAGCCGTGATGCTTTAATGAAGTGGGCTGAGCAGGGTTTTTGTCTGAAGCGAAGAGACACAACAACCCCTTAGAGAGTTTGAGTAGCAGAGAAGCGTGGGCAGAGAAATGTTTCACGAATATTATGTGGGCGGCAAAGCAGAGTGTAGATTGGAGAAGGGTGAGAGGGTCTCAATTCTACCCATCTGTGTGTAGAGCACTGCACTAAGCACTTGGGATGTGGGGTACAATCCAGTAGAGTTAGTAGACATGATCCCTGCCCATAGGGAAGCTTCCAGGGTAGAGAAGAAGACAGGCGTTAATATAAATGAGTAAATTATGCATATGTACGTAAGTGCCTGGGGCTGAGAATATCAAGTGTTTAAAGGGTAATAATAATGATGGCATTTATTAAGCCCTAACTATGTGCAAAGCACTGTTCTAAGCACTGGGGAGATTACAAGTTGATCAGGTTGTCCCACAGGGGGCTCACAGTCTTAATCCTCATTTTCCAGATGAGGGAACTGAGGCACAGAGAAGTGAAGTCACACAGCTGACAATTGGCAGAGCCGGGATTTGAACCCATGACCTCTGACTGCAAAGCCCAGGCTCTTTCCACTCATTCATTCATTCAGTTGTATTTATTGAGCTCTCGCTGTGTACAGAGCACTGTACTAAGCACTTGGGAGAGCACACTACAATGATAAACAGACACATTCCCTGCCCTCAACGAGCTTATAGTCTAGAAGGGGAGACAGACATGAATATGAATAAATAAGTGACAGCTATGGACATAAGTGGTGTGGGGCTGGGATGGGGGATGATTAAAGGGAGTGAGTCGGGGGATGCAGAAGGGAGTGGAAGAAGAGGAAAGGGGGGCTTAGTCAGGGAAGGCTTCTTGAAGGAGATGGGTCTTCAATGAGGCTTTGAAGCGGGGGAAGACAACACATTAACAAATACTCATATTACTAATTCTATCCATTTTCCATTATTTCATTTGATAGAATTAGAGGTCAAATGCCTGGCAAGGATCCAGGGATCTGGATATCTTTCACCTCTAGGCCTTGGATAATAAATTGTGCTCAAAAATGGCCTTGTTCTAAACTTGCTCCAAGCATCAAGTCTTTCCTTGGGGTGTACTTCTGTAAGCAGAAGGCGGCCATCGCCGTGCACTTTTCCGATCTCCTGAGAGCCACTGGTTTTTCCAAGATTTCACCAACATCCCGCACCAGCGTGCTGAAATCCCCCATGGCAATAAGAGTCTGGGAAGCAGCATGGCCTAGTAGAAAGAACATGAGGCCTGGAGTCAGAGGGCTTGGGTGCTAATCCTGGCTCCGCCATGAGGTTGTTGTATGACCTTGGGCAAATATAATAATAATGATGATGGCATGATGGATAATGATAAGTGCTTACTATTTGCAAAGCACAGTTCTGTGTGCTGAGGAGGTTATAAGGTGATCAGGTTGTCCCACGGCGGGGGCTCACAGTCTTAATCACCATTTTCCAGATGAGGGAACTGAGGCACAGAGACTTGCCCAAAGTCACACAGCTGACAATTGGCAGGGCCGGGATTTGAACCCATGATCTCTGACTCCAAAGCCCAAGCTCTTTTCCACTGAGCCACACTGCTTCTCTAAACCGTTCAACTTCTCTGTGCTTTAGTCCCCTCATCTGAAATACAGGACATCATTCCCTAGTCTCCCTCCTACATAGATCGTGAGCCCCATGTGGGACCTGATTATCTTGTTTCTACCCCAGTGTTTTGTACAAAGCCGCTCATAGTAAGTGCTTACCAAATACTACAATTATTACTACGAGTTGAGTCGCGCACACTCGATAACAAAATTTCATGACTGGGAGAACTACTTTTTTTTTTCTTTTTTTCATTATTTGGTAAGCATTTACTATGTGCCATTCATTCATTCATTCATTCATTCATTCAATCATATTTATTGAGCACTTACTGTGTGCAGAGCACTGTACTAAGTGCTGGGGTAGGGAGAAGAAAATCAGAGACACAGCATGGCTTACGGGAAGATCCCGGGCTTGGGAGTCAGAGGACGTGGGTCCTAATCCCGGCTCCACCTCTTGTCTGCTGTGTGACTTTGGACAAGTCACTTAACTTCTCTGAGTTTCAGTTACCTCATCTGTAAAATGGGGATTAAAAGTGTAAGCCCCACATGGGACAACCTGATTAGCCTGTATCTACCCCAGTGCTTAGAACAGTGCTTGGCACATAGTGAACACTTAAAAAATACCATAATCATTATTATTATTATCAGGTTAGACACAGTCCCTGTACCATGTGTGACTCACAGTCATAATCTCCATTTTATAGATGAGGACACTGAAGCAAAGAGCAGTGAAGTGCCTTGCCCATGGCCACACGGCAGATAGGAACTGAATTTCTTGTTGGCCACAATTGTGCCTACTGCCTCTGCTATATTATACTCTTCCAAGTGCTTAGTACAGTGTTTTTCACACAGCAGACAGTAAGCAAGTCCGTAAAGACTGTCTGACTTGATTTGCATTGTATCTTCCAAGTGCTCAGTACAGTGCTCTACACACAGTAGACTGCAAAATTCTTGAGGCTCGGAATCGTGGTTATAATAATAGTAATAATAATAATAGCATTTGTTAGGTGCTTACTACGTGCAAAGCACCGCTCTAATCGCTGGGGTGGATACCAAGGTAATCAGGTTGTCCCACGTGGGGCTTGCAGTTTTAATCCCCATTTTACAGATGAGGTAACTGAGGCACAGAGAAGTTAAGTGACTTGCCCAAAGTCACACAGCTGACAAGCAGCAGAGCTGGGATTAGAACCCATGACCTCTGATTCCCAAGTGGGGGCTCTTGCCACTGAGCCATGACAATTCTGCACACAGTAACTGCTCAATAGATACCACTCATTAATTGAATTCATTCATTCATTCAATCGTATTTATTGAGCACTTACTGTGTGCAGAGCACTGTACTAAGTGCTTGGGAATGATTGACGGAACGAAATCAAACTGCTGCTTACCCTTTAAACCCATCACGAATTTTCTCACTTCCCTCAACCCTGTTGGTGGATTGAAAATCGAACTGGAAATGATGGTGGGCTCTAGATGCTTGTAAAAATTATTCGTAATCGTCCTGTGTGGAGCGAAGTATGGGGTTATTTGGGGAAATAAATTTAATCTCTCCAAAACACTACTTGGCTCTCTCGCTCTACCAAGGGATGGTAAGGGGTTTAATTGCCCTCTTTGCTTTTAATAATAGTAATAATGATAGCATTTATTAAGCACTTACTATGTGCAAGCACTGTTCTAAGCGCTGGAGAGGTTACAAGGTGATTAGGTTGCTCCACATGGGGCTCACAGTCTTAATCCTCATTTTACAGATGAGGTAATTGAGGCACAGAGAAATTAAGTGACTTGCTCAAAGTCACACAGCTGACAGTTCACTGAGCCAGAATTTGAACCCATGACCTCTGACTCCAAAGCCCACGCTCTTTCCACTGAGCCACACCAATATCAGCTCTCTGTAGAAGGAGGTGATATCCTACTTCCCACTTAATGGAGTCGGGAGTACCTGGATTCTAATCCTGCCTCTGCCATTAATCAGCTGCGCCACTTTGAGTGACTTACTTCACTTCTCTGTGCCTCAGTTCCCTCATCAGTAAATGGGAGATGAAGACTGTGAGCCCTATATGGGACAGGGCCTGTGTCCAACCGAACCTTCTTTTATTTCCTCCCAGTGCTTAGTACAGTGTCTGGCACACAGTAAGTCTTTAACAAATACCACATTGTAATGATTATTACTCTCTTGTTTTGTTTTGTTGTCTGTCTCCCCCTTCTAGACTGTGAGCCCATTGTTGGGTAGGGACCGTCTCTATATGTTGCCAATTTGTACTTCCCAAGCGCTTAGTACAGTGCTCTGCACACAGTAAGCGCTCAAGAAATGCAGTTGAATGAATGAATGAATGAACTTGTTCCACCCTGCATAGCTGGGTTAAATCAATCAATGGAATTTATTGAGCATAAACACTACTTGGCTCTCTTGCTACCATGGGAAGGTAAGGGGTTTAATTGATGTTTGTGAAGGAATATGGAAATCTTAGATGAAAGATTTCATGAATCTCTCTTTATTATCAAGGGCCAATGGTTTATGATACTACTGAAAATAAATGAAAAGCTGAAATTTGAATGACTTGAAGAGTTGCCTCCCTAAAGCCCCTTTTACAGGGTTCATTTAATGTGAATGTGTGTTTTGTTTGAGCTCCAGACAAAACATCACAGAAGCAAGGTGATCCTGTATCTGAAAACCTGATTTGCTTGTCTTGTAATTATCATAGCACTTAAAACAGTGCTTGGCATATACTAAGAGCTTAATAATTACCGGTTATTATTCCCATTATTATCATTCTCTATCAATTAAAAAGCTGTGGAATTTTACAAAGGTTCGTATAGACGCTTCTAAACCCTAGAGAAGAAACTTCTCTATCTACACACTTAGAGAAGCAGCATGGCTCAGTGGAAAGAGCAGGGGCTTTGGCGTCAGAGGTCATGAGTTCAAATCCCGGCTCTGCCAATTGTCAACCGTGTGACTTTGGGCAAGTCACTTCTCTGTGCCTCAGTTTCCCTCATCTGTAAAATGGGGATTAAGACTGTGAGCCCCCTGTGGGACAACCTGATCACCTTGTAAACCTCCCCAGCGCTTAGAACAGTGCTTTGCACATAGTAAATGCTTAATAAACGCCATCATTATCTGTAATTTATTCTACCTGCAATGTATTTTTATATATTTGTAGACCTATAATTCATTTATTCATACTAATGCCTATATCTATAATTTATTTATTGACAACAATCATATTCACTAAGCTCTTACAAATAATGATAATGATGGTATTTGTTAAGCACTTACTATGTGCCAAGCATTGGTCTAAGCACTGGGGTAGATACAAGGTAGTTAGGCTAGACACAGTCCCTGTCCCACCTGGGGCTCAAAGTCTTAATCCCCATTTTACAGATGAGGTCATTGAGGCCCAGAGAAGTGAAGTGACTTGCCCAAGGTCACACAGCAGACAGGTGGTAGAGCCGGAATTAGAATCCACACCCTCTGAGTCCTAAGCCTATTCTCTTGCCACTAAGAAGCACTATAAAAAACATTATTACAGAGTTGATAGCTGCATTCCCTGACCATTTGAGCTTTTTTAAAAAATTATTATTCCCATTAAATGTTCCTCCTCCTCTGATGGGTTCCTGCAGCCAGAACTCGATTGATTAGAACATCTGCCATTCACAGAAAATCTTTCTCTCCCTTCGCTGCTTGTCATTACAGATGGCAGGAAGAAATTTCAGACCGGCGATTTTCATTTGTGTATATTTTTATATTTGTTTATGTATCTATAATTTTATTTATCTATTTTGATGGTATTGACACCTGTCTACTTGTTTTGTTTTGTTGTCCGTCTCCTCCTTCTAGACTGTGAGCCCGTTGTTGGGGAGGGACTGTCTCTGTTGCCAAATTGTACTTCCCAATCACTTAGCACTTCCCCCTCTCCATCCCCCCATCCTACCTCCTTCCCTTCCCCACAGCAGTTGTATATATGTATATATTTTTGTACATATTTATTACTCTATTAATTAATTTATTTATTTTACTTGTACATATGTATTCTATTTATTTTATTTTGGTAGTATGTTTGGTTTTGTTCTCTGTCTCCCCCTTTCAGACTGTGAGCCCACTGTTGGGTAGGGACAGTCTCTATATGTTGCCAATTTGTACTTCCCAAGCGCTTAGTACAGTGCTCTGCACATAGTAAGCGCTCAATAAAAACGATTGATGATGATGGCTTAGTACAGTGCTCTGTACACAGTAAGCGCTCAATAAATACGATGGAATGAATGAATGAATTTGTTATAGAACCCATGTGTCTATAGAGAAGCAGCGTGGCTCAGTGGAAAGAGCACGGGCTTTGGGGTCAAAGGTGATGGGTTCAAATCCCAGCTCCGCCAATTGTCAGCTGTGTGACTTTGGGCAAGTCACTTCACTTCTCTGGGCCTCAGTTGCCTCTTCTGTCAAATGGGGATTAAGACTGTGAGCCCCCTGTGGGGCAACCTGATCTCCTTGTAACCTCCCCAGTGCTTAGAACAGTGTTTTGCACAGTAAGCATTTAATAAATGCCATCATTATTATTATTATTATAGAACACAGACAAGTGGTGGAGCAGGGATTAGAAGGCATGTTCTTCTGAATTCCAGACCCATGCTCTAACCACTATACAGTCCTGCTTCTCCTCTGCCCTCCTTGCATTTGCTTCCTCAATGACAGCTCTCTGTAGAGCGGGTGATATCCTGCTTCCCATTTAATAGATCCCAGGCCTGGGAGTTGGGAGGACCTGGGTCCTAATCCTGGCTTGGCCACTTATCTGCTGTGTGACTTTAGGCCACTTACTTCACTTCTCTGTGCCTCAGTTCCCTCATCTGTAAAATGGAGATGAAGACTGTGAGCTCTATATGAGACAGGGACTGTGTCCAACCGAACTTGCTTTTATTCCCTCCCAGAGCTCAGTACAATGCCTGACACACAGTAAGTGCTTAACCAATACCACATTATTATTATTACTCGCTTGTTCCACCCTGCGTAGCTGTGTAAAATCAATCGGTGGAATTTATTGAGCATTTACAGTTCGCAGAGCACTCTATTAAGCACTCCATAGCACTTCTATTAAGAGAAGCAGCGTGGCTCAGTGGAAAGAGCCCAGGCTTTGGAGTCAGAGGTCATGGGTTCGAATCCCAGCTCCGCCAATTGTCAGCTGTGTGACTTTGGGCAAGTCACTTCTCTGAGCCTCGGTTCCCTTATCTGTAAAATGGGGATTAAGACTGTGAGCCCCCCGTGGGACAACCTGATCATCTTGTTACCTCCCCAGTGCTTAGAACAATGCTTTGCACATAGTAAGCGCTTAATAAATGCCATTATTATTATTATTAAGTGTTTGGGAGAGGGCAATTCAAAAGAAGGGAATATAGCTTCAATGCTAGAAGACTGATTGTCTTACGGATTTCTACTGTTGATTATTTCATCGGGTCCTTTGACACTGTAAGCCCATTGTAGGCAAGGATTGCCTCTTTATTGCTGAATTGTACTTAATCAATCAATCAATCAATCAATTGCATTTATTGAGCGCTTACTATGTGCAGAGCACTGTACTAAGCGACACTGTACTGTACTAAGGTACTAAGGTACTAAGGTACTTTCTAATAATAATAATAATAGTAATGACATTTGTTAAGCATTTACTACGTGCCGAACACTGTTCTAAGAACTGGGATAGATACAAAGGAATCACGTTGTCCCACGTGGGACTCACAGTCTTAATCCCCATTTTACATAGGATGTAACAGGCACAGAGAAATTAAGTGACTTGCCCAAAGTCACACAGCTGACAGGTGGCTGAGCCGGGATTAGAACTCACAACCTTTGACTCCCAAGCCGTGGGACTAGACTGTGAGCCCACTGTTGGGTAGGGACCGTGGCTATATGTTGCCAACTTGTACTTCCCAAGCGCTCAGTACAGTGCTCTGCACACAGTAAGCACTCAATAAATCAAACCACACCTCTGATCACCAAGGCTAATGTGTAAAGTTTTTTATTTAGTTTTACCAACCTGCAACGGAGTGACAGACACACACACTCACCCGCTCCACCAGTCTGGTCCAACACCAGTCTGTGGTCAAAGGAGCCCGTTCTGCCAATGCTTCTTCTTTCTGCTTCCAAGTGCTGCTGTTGCCTTGGAAGCAGTGTGGCTCAGTGGAGAGGGCCCGGGCTTGGGAGTCAGAGGTCTTGGGTTCAAATCCCGGCCCTGCCACTTGTCAGCTGTGTGACTTGGGGCAAGTCAGTTAACTTCTCTGTGCCTCAGCTCATCTGTAAAATGGGGATTAAGATTGTGAGCCCCGCATGGGACAACCTGATAACCTTGTGTCCTCCCCAGCACTTAGAACAGTGCTTTGCATATAGCAAGTGCTTAACAAATACCTAAATTATTATTATTAATATTATTGGACTTATTTCTCTACATACCTCCATGCTACCACCAAATGTCCCTCTTATGCCATTCAAAGTGACCGCCTTTTATGTGCCTTAGACATGGCATCTGGGGTTGTGCATGGCAATCATTGATGGGTACAGGCCCCTTACTGGGTAAAACAGAGAGATAAAGCCCCACTGCCCTCCGTGCTCCACTCCCCACGGGCCAGAAATCACCTGCCTCAGGTAGAGTCCCATTAGTGGCTTTGCAAAGTCTCTTCCTTATTGTGGTTCACGGGATCAATCAATCGTATTTATTGAGCGCTTACTGTGTGCAGAGCACTGTACTTGATCACAAACAGCCCCTAACGAGGCAGCTTGTTGTGTGCTCACCCCTCTAAGTGCTTAACAAGTATCATTAAAAAAAAGAAATGAACAGCGTTACAGGGCAAATGAGTCCGTACCTCCTTCCCTTCCCCACAGCACCTGTATATATGTATATGTGTTTGTACGTATTTATTACTCTATTTATTTATTTATTTTACTTGTACATATCTATTCTATTTATTTTATTTTGTTAATATGCTTTGTTTTGTTCTCTGTCTCCCCCTTCTAGAATGTGAGCCCACTGTTGGGTTGGGACCATTTCTATGTGTTGCCAACTTGTCCTTCCCAAGTGCTTAGTACAGTGCTCTGCACACAGTAAGCACTCAATAAATACAATTGATTGATTGATTGATTGATATCTATTCTATTTATTTTATTTTGTTAATATGCTTTGTTTTGTTCTCTGTCTCCCCCTTCTAGACTGTGAGCCCACTGTTGGGTAGGGACCGTCTCTAGATGTTGCCAACTTGTACTTCCCAAGCGCTTAGTACAGTGCTCTGCACACAGTAAGTGCTCAATAAATACGATTGATTGATAGTAGTTGAAGAACTGGTAATAGTAGTAATAATAGTTGTGTTCGCTGCTATTTATTAAGCACTTTCCGGATGCCACTTAACTTCTCTGTGCCTCAGTAACCACATCTGTAAAATGGGGATTAATAATAATAATGATGGCATTTATTAAGCGCTTACTATGTGCAAAACACTGTTCTAAGCACTGGGGAGGTTACAAGGATATCAGGTTGTCCCATGGCAGGGCTCACAGTCTTAATGCCCATTTTACAGATTAGGTAACTGAGGCACAGAGAAGTTAAGTGACTTGCCCAAAGTCACACAGCTGACAGTTGGTGGAGCTGGGACTTGAACCCATGACCTCTGATGCCAAAGCCCGGGCTCTTTCCACTGAACCATGCTTTTTCTCTAAGACTAAGACCGTGAGCCCCACGTGGGACAAATGTTTACCTTTCATCTGCCCCAGTGCTTAGAACAGTGTTTGTCACATAGTAACCTCTTAACAAATTCCATTATTATTAGTATTATTACTAAACAGACACATTCTCCGCTCACAACGAGTTTACAGTCTAGAGGGGCGAGATTACAGGCTAGAGCTTACAGTTTATCTCATTTGCAGAATCTTGCTTACCAATACCTGTCGTATATATGCCATCTTAAAAGATTTATGCCTATGCTCCTAAGGCAGTGACGGCTGAGTGGAACATTTGCCTTCCGATAGTGTGTATCAGCTTTACTTAGAGACCCCAATAGCCCTGTTCAGCCAGGCCAGGATTGATAATAATAATAATAATAATAATAATAATAATAATAATAATAATAATAATAATAATAATAATAATAATAATAATGACATTGGTATGTGTTTAAGTGCTCATCACGTGCCAAGAACTGTTCTAATCACTGGGGTAGATATAAGGTAATCAGATTGTCCCACGGGGGGCTCACAGTCTTCATCCCAATTATACAGATGAGGGAACTGTGACACAAAGAGGTTAAGTGACTTGCCCAAGGTCACACAGCTGACAATTGGCGAGGCCGGGATTAGAACCTATGACCTCTACCTCCCAAGCCTGGACTCTTTCCACTAAACCATACTGGCCAGTATCATTAGAGAGATATGTGCTGATTGTACACACAGGATGATTCCAGTAATGTCGGGAAACCTGATTTGAGGTTGAAAATACGAGTATTCAAATCCCAGCTCCACCAATTGTCAGCTGTGTGACTTTGGGCAAGTCACTTAACTTCTCTGTGCCTCGGTTACCTCATCTGTAAAATGGGAAATAAGACTGTGAGCTTGTCAGCTGTGTGACTTTGGGCAAGTCACTTAACTTCTCTGTGCCTCAGTTACCTCATCTGTAAAATGGGAAATAAGACTGTGAGCTTGTCAGCTGTGTGACTTTGGGCAAGTCACTTAACTTCTCTGTGCTTCGGTTACCTCATCTGTAAAATGGAGATTAAGACAGTGAGCTCCCCGTGGGACAACCTGATCACCTTGTAACCACCCCAGTGCTTGGAACTGTGCTTTGCACATAGTAAGCACTTAATAAATGCCATCATTTATTAAGATGCCCTCTCCTGCCCTCTAAGATGCCCTACCCTCTCCCTGACTTTCCCATCTCTGTTGACGGCACTACCATCCTTCCCGTCTCACATGCCCGCAACCTTGGTGTCATCCTCGACTCCGCTCTCTCATTCACCCCTCACATCCAAGCTGTCACCAAAACCTGCCAGTCTCACCTCCGCAACATTGCCAAGATCCGCCCTTTCCTCTCCATCCAAACCGCTACCCTGCTGGTTCAGTCTCTCATCCTGTCCCGACTGGATTACTGCATCAGCCTCCTCTCTGATCTCCCATCCTCCTGTCTCTCCCCACTTCAGTCTCTACTTTACGCTGCTACTCGGATCATCTTTGTGTGGAAACGCTTTGGGCATGTTACTCCCCTCCTCAGAAATCTCCAGTGGCTACCAGTCAACCTACGCATCAGGCAAAAACTCCTCACTCTCGGCTTCTAGGCTGTCCATCCCCTCGCCCCCTCCTCCCTCACCTCCCTTCTCTCCTTCTCCAGCCCAGCCCGCACCCTCTGCTCCTCTGCCACCACTCACCTCCTCACTGGGCCTCGTTCTCGCCTGTCCCGCCGTCGACCCCCGGCCCACGTCCTCCCCCTGGCCCAGAATGCCCTCCCTCCACACATCCGCCAAGCTAGCTCTCTTCCTCCCTTCAAAGCCCTACTGAGAGCTCACCTCCTCCAGGAGGCCTTCCCACACTCAGCCCCCTCTTTCCTCTCCCCGTCCCCATCCCCCCCACCCTACCTCCTTCCCCGCCCCACACCACCTGTATATATCTTTCTACAGATTTATTACTCTATTTATTTTGCTTGTACATATTTACTATTCTATTTATTTTGTTAATGATGTGCATCTAGCTTTACTTCTATTTATTCTGACAACTTGACACCTGTCCACATGTTTTGTTTTGTTGTCTGTCTCCCCTTTCTAGACTGTGAGCCCTTTGTTAGGTAGGGACTGTCTCTATATGTTGCCAATTTGTACTTCCCAAGCACTAAGGAAAGTGCTCTGCACACAGTAAGTACTCAATAAGTACGATTGAATGAATGAATTATTATTATTATTATTATTATTATTATTATTATTATTCAAATCACTGCAGTATTTATTGAATGCTTACACTGTGCCAAGCCTCATGCTGAGTGCTGGAGTTAATGCACTATAAGTGGGTTGGATCCAGTCAGCCAGTTGATCATATTTATTGAGCGCTTACTGGGTGCAGAGCACTGTACTAAACACTTGGGAGAGTAGAATATGACAATAAACAGACACATTCCCTGCCCACAACGAGCTGGCCAGTTTTACATATGGCTTGCAGTCCACATAGGAGGAATCACAGGTACTGAATAATAATAATAATAATAATAATAATAATAATAATAATAATAATAGCATTTATTAAGTGCTTACTATGTGCAAAGCACTGTTCTAACCACTGGGGAGTTTACAAGGTGATCAGGTTGTCCCATGGGGGGTTCACAGTCTTAATCCCCATTTTACAGGTGAGGTAACTGAGGCATAGAGAAGTTAAGTGACTTGTCCAAAGTCACACAGCTGCCAATTTGCAGAGCCAGGGTTCGAACCCATGACCTCTGACTCCAAAGCGCAGGCTCTTTCCACTGAGCCATGCTGTTTCTCACTCACTTAACCAGTCAATCACATTTATTGAGCCCCTGTTATATGCAGAGCACTGTACTAAGCTCTTGGGAGAGTACAATATAGCAATATAACAGACATGTTCCCTGCCTCCAAAGAGCTTACAGTCTAGAGGAAGAGACGGGCATTAATATAAAAAAATTACCGATATAATAATGATAATAATGGTATTTGTTAAGCACTTATTACATGCCAAACACTGTTCTAAGCGCTGCAGTAGATCCAAGGTAATCAGATTGTCCCACATGAGGCTCACAGTCTTAATCCCCATTTTACAGATGAGGTAACTGAGGCCCAGAGAAATGAAGTGACTTGCCTAAAGTCACACAGCGGGCAAGTGGCAGAGCCGGGATTAGAACCCATGACCTCTGACTCCCAAGCCCACACTCATACTTATGTGGCGCTGGGAGAGGGGATGAATTAAGGCAGAAAGTCAGGGCAAGGCAGAAGGGAGTAAAAGAAAAGAAAAGGGGGCTTGTTCAGGGAAGGGCTTTTGGAGGAGATGTGTCTTGCAGGAGGCCTTCCCATACTGAGCCCCTTCCTTCCTCTCCCCCTCGTCCCCCTCTCCATCCCCCTCATCTTACCTCCTTCCCTTCCCCACAGCACCTGTATATGTGTATATATGTTTGTACAGATTTGTTACTGTATTAATTTATTTAATTATTTTACTTGTACATAATCTATTCTATTTATTTTATTTTGTCAGTATGTTTGGTTTTGTTCTCTGTCTCCCCCTTTTAGTCTGTGAGCCCACTGTTGGGTAGGGACTGTCTCTAAATGTTGCCAACTTGTACTTCCCAAGCGCTTAGTACGGTGCTCTGCACACAGTAAGCGCTCAATAAATACGATTGATTGATTGATTGATTGATTGAGCAAGGTTTTGAAGGCGGGGAGAGTGATTTTCTGTAAGATGAGAGGAGGAAGGGCATTCCAGGCCAGAGGTAGGACGTGGGCCAGGGGCCTGTGAAGAGCTAGGTGAGATGGAGACCCAGGAAGAAGGTGAGTTAGCATTAGAGTGAAGGATTTGGGCTGGGATGGAGAAGGAGAGAAGCCAGGTGAAGTAGGAGGGGGCGAGCCCAATGCTAAGGGCTGGTGGAGAAACAAAATAAATGGAACAGACACATATATATTTTACTTGTACATATTAACTACTCTATTTATTTTGCTAATGATAGGCATATAGCTATAATTCTATTCATTCTGACGGTTTTGACACCCGTCTCCATATTTTGTTTTGTTGTCTGTCTCCCCCTTCTAGACTGTGAGCCCGCTGTTGGGTAGGGACCGTCTTTATATGTTGCCAACTTGGACTTCCCAAGCACTTAGTACAGTGCTCTGCACACAGTAAGCACTCAATAAATAATAATAATAATAATAAGAAGAAGAAGAAGAAGAAGAAGAAGAAGAAGAAGAAGAAGAAGAAGAAGAAGAAGAAGAAGAAGAAGAATAGCATTTGTTAAGTGCTTATTATGTATGAAGCACTGTTCTAAGCGCTGGGGGGATATAAGGTGATCAGGTTGCCCCACATGGGGCTAACAGTCTTCATCCCCTTTTTACAGACGAGGTAACTGAGGCACAGAGAAGTTAAGTGTCTTGCCCAAGGTCACACAGCAGACAAGTGGCGGAGCTGGGATTCGAACCCTTGAGCCGCACTGCTTCTCTAATATTCTCTAAATATGATTGGATGGATGAATGAATGAATGAATTCCTCATGCCATATGGGACTCACAGTCCAAGGGGAAGGGATAAAAGGTACAGAATCCCCATTTGACAGATGTGGAGACAGAGGCTTAGAGAAGTCAAGTGATTTGCCCAAGGTTACACGGCTTGTAAATTGGAACGGAGTGGCCTAGTGGATAAAACTCAGGCCTAAGAGTCAGAAGGACCTGGTTTCTAATCCTGGCTCTGCCTCTTGTCTGCTGTGTGACCTCAGGCAAGTCACTTCTCTTATCCGTGCCTCAGTTACCTCAGCTGCAAAAGGGGGCTTAAGACTGTGAGCCCCATGTGGGATGTGGACTGTGTTCAACCTGATGAGGGTGTGTCTACCCAGTGCTTAGTATACTGCCTAACTAATATCATAAAAAAATAATTCCAGAGTCAGGATTATAACTTGGGTTTCCTGATTCACTGCCCTGTTTTCTTTCCTCTTTGTTACAATATTGGGCAATTCCCAGTGTCCCAGCCTTCTTCAGTCAATCAATCAATCAATCAATCAATCAATTGTATTTATTGAGCACTTACTGTGTGCAGAGCACTGTACTAAGCTCTTGGGAAGTACAAGTTGGCAACATATAGAGACAGTCCCTACCCAACAGTGGGCTCACAGTCTAAAAGTCCTCTTCATGTATGCTTATTTAATAATCATAGTAACAATGATTGCAGTATTTGTTAAGCACTTACTTTGTGCGAGGAACTAGCTTTAATTCTATTTGTTCTAATGATTTTGACACCTGTCTACATGTTTTGTTTTGTGATCAGTCTCCCCCCTTCTAGACTGTGAGCCCATTGTTGTGTAGGAACTGTCTCTATATGTTGCCGACTTGTACTTCCCAAGCGCTTAGTACAGTGTGCTGCACACCCTAAGCGCTCAATAAATACGATTGAATGAATGAATGAATGAACTATACTGTGCTTTGAGGTGGATACAAACAAATTGGATTGGACACAATCCCTGTCCCATATGGGGCTCTTAATCGCCATTTTACAGATGTGGTAACTGAGTGAGCCCACTGTTGGGTAGGGACCATCTCTATATGTTGCCAACTTGTACTTCCCAAGTGCTTAGTCCAGTGCTCTGCACACAGTAAGCGCTCAATAAATACGATTGAATATATGAATGAATGACTGAGGCTCAGAGAAGTGAAGTCATCTGCCCAAATGGCAGAAACTGGATTAAAATCATATCCTTCTGATTCCCAGGCCTGTGTTCTTTTAGACTGTGAGCCCACTGTTGGGTAGGGACTGTCTCTATATGTTGCCAATTTGTACTTCCCAAGCGCTTAGTACAGTGCTCTGCACATAGTAAGCGCTCAATAAATACGATTGATGATGATGATGTTCAGTCCACTAAGCCACATCGTTTCCAGTGAGCCACAATGCTTCTTTCAAATGTTGGAGAACCAGTTGGAAAAGAAATGGCATCCATGTGTTTGCCCTGCATTGGACAAACACAGATTTTCAGGGGAAATAATCTCAGTTTCTCCAGTTACATAGTTCACAAACGCTGGTTCCATTTAACCACATCTGGCATGAAAAACCACTCTCCACAGATCGTTTGACCCCCCTTTAATTTCTTTCCAGCAATTTTTAGAAAACAAATATCTCACCCTATGAGCCCAGTGATGTGGCTAGCCAACAGATCACACTGGCAAATGTTTTTATTTGTTCCTTTCATTTAACATCTTCCCTCTGAAGAGCACTCCGCGTTTTGGGGATCAATCTAACCGCAGCTCAGGGCGATTAGGTGTTGACACATATTGCCTTTTGATGGTCTAAGAGACCAGAATTTGCTCTCTGATGAACAGGTAAATAGCACACACAAATCACAACGGTAGTTCTGGCAAACTGGCCTCCTGATAGCCATCTTCTCAGAGAAGCCAAGGAGAAAACTTTCTCAGTTTCCACACAAACAAAGCCTCCATTAGCCCTGCTGGGGCCAGATGTTTCCGGATTTCGAGCCTTCTCTTGGCTTCTGAGGAAAAAAACAAATTCTCAAAACCCTCATGGAAGCCAGGGTTAACTGCCCTGATTTTATCTGTTCCGTTCCAGTTATAAACCCTCGGAAAAAAGTGCCGTTTCGTGCCAATTAATTTGCTGCTCCACAGTAATTAATGGTGAACTCTCTTAGTTAAAAATGTCATGAGTAAGCAGGAAATTCACCCGCCGCTGGTTGGGCTCAGTTTGGTCCCCTGAGTAGCCAGAGAACAGCTGGTTGAAAATCTGTGCAGAGACATCTCTATAGATGATGCTCCTGTGGAGGGAAGAATGTTCCTCTCCTCTGCTCTAAATCACACGCACACGAGAAAATGTTTCACTTGGGGGAGGCAGGAAGCCAGGGAATGAGTCAAAGGTGGGGTATAGACCCCTCATCCTCTTTATTTTTCTTACAATATATATTAAGCGCTTACTCTGTGCCATTCACTAGACTGTGAGCCCACTGTTGGGTAGGGACCGTCTCTATATGTTGCCAACTTGTACTTCCCAAGCGCTTAGTACAGTGCTCTGCACACAGTAAGTGCTCAATAAATACGATTGATTGATTGATTGATTCATTCATTCATTCAATCGCATTGATTGAGCGCTTACTGTGTGCAAAACACAGGATTAAGCACTAGGGAGAGTACAATATAACCATAATAATGATAATAATAATGATGGTATTTGTTAAGAGCTTACTATGTGCCAAGCACTGTTCTAAATACTGGGATAGATGCAAGGTTATCAGATTACCCCACGTGAGGCTCACAGTCTTAATCCTCATTTGACAGACGAGGTAACTGAGGCACAGAGAATAATGGTAATAATGGCATTTTTATTAAACACTTACTATGTACAAAGCATTGTTCTAAGCACTGGGGTGGTTACAAGGTGATCAGGTTGTCCCACGGGGGCTCAAAGACTTAATCCCCATTTTACAGATGAGGTAACTGAGGCACAGAGAAGTTAAGTGACCTGCCCAAGTTCACCCAGCTGACAAGTGGTGGAGCCAGGATTTGAACCCATGACCTCTGACTCCCAAGCCCGGGCTCTTTCCACTGAGCCACGGTGGTTCCCCCTAACCAGGCTTCACCATAAACAGGCCCATTCCCTGCCCACAAGAAGCTTATAGTCTAGATGGGGAGAGGCACTGTGTTAAGCGTTGAGGACAAATACAATGTCATCACGTTGGACATAGTCTGACATAAAGCTCACAATCTTAATCCCCATTAAGTGGGAGGGAGAACAACTATTGAATCCCCATTTTACCTCTAAGGAAACAGAGGCATGGAAAAGTTAAGTGACTTGTCCAAGGTCACTCAGCAGACAAGTGGCGGAGCCAGAATTAGAACCCAGGTCCAATGAGGACCAATAGAAATGACAATGAACATGGGCAGGGAACGTGTCTATCAACTCTGTCGTATTGGACTCTCCTAAGCACTCAGTACAGTGCTCTGCACACAACATATAATAATAATAATGGCATTTATTAAGCACTTACTAGGTGCAAAGCACTGTTCTCAGCACATATGTCATTGATTGTAAACTCACTGTGGGCAGGGAATGTGTCGGTTTACTATTATATTGTAATCCCAAGCGCTTAGTACAGTATATAAAAATAGTTATGGTATTTGTTAAGCATTTACTATTTACCCCCTTTTAGACTCCCCTTTTAGACTGCCCCCCCCTTTTAGACTCCCCGTTTAGACTCCCCCCCTTTTAGACTCCCCCTTTTAGACTGTGAGCCCACTACTGGGTAGGGCCTGTCTCTATATGTTGCCAACTTGTACTTCCCAAGCGCTTAGTACAGTGCTCTGCACACAGTAAGCGCTCAATAAATACGATTGATGACGATTGATGATGATTTGCCAAGCACTGTTCTAAGCGCTGGGGCAGATACAGGGTAATCATGTTGTCCCACGTGGGGCTCACAGTCTTAATCCCCATTTTCCAGATGAGGTAACTGAGACCCAGAGAAGTGGAGTGACTTAACCAAAGTCATACAGCAGACTAGTGGCAGAGGGGGAATTAGAACCCACGTCCTCTGGCTCCCAAACCCGGGCTCTTTCCCCCAAGCCACGCTGATATAATATACTATACCTCAAATACTATGTACCTCAATAGATGTAATAGTATATAATAATATATACCAAATATACCTCAAATGCCATCAAGTCATTTCGGATTCACAGCAACTTTATGGACATTTTTTTCTCCAGCATGTCCTGTCTTCTGCCATAATCTGTCACCTTGCTTTTAGACTGTGAGCCCACTGTTGGGTAGGGACTGTCTCTATATGTTGCCAACTTATGCTTCCCAAGTGCTTAGTACAGTGCTCTGCACACAGTAAGCGCTCAATAAATACGATTGATTGATTGATTGATAATGGATTTTTCTGTTATTGTTGTCATGGTTTCTATCCTTCTAGCTGCTGCTTTGCTTCCTCCATTTTTTCCTTGGACTTTTCCTAGAATTAGTGTCTTCTCCAGAGAACTGATCCTCCCGATGATGTCTCCAAAATATGCTAATGAATGGATCGATTGCTTACTATTACTACTACTATTAGTAGTAGTAATATTCATTCATTCAGTCAGTCATATTTATTGAGTGCTTACTGTGTGCAGAGCACTGTACTAAGCGCTTAGCAGTAGTAGTACTATTACTACTACTAGAGAAGCAGTGTGGCTCAATGGAAAGAGCCTGGGCTTTGGAGTCAGAGGTCATGGGTTCAAATCCCAGCTCTGCCAATTGTCAGCTGTGGGACTTTGGGCAAGTCACTTCACTTCTCTGTGCCTCAGTTACCTCATCTATAAAATGGGGATTAAGACTGTGAGCCCCCCATGGGACAACCTGATCACCTTGTAACCACCCCAGCGCTTAGAACAGTGCTTTGCACATAGTAAGTGCTTAATAAATGCCATTATTATTAGTAGTAGTAGTAAGTGCTTAATAAATGCCATCATTATTATCATTATTATTATTACAACTGAACCCAAACTGAGAAACCTGAAGTTGAATCAACACAAACGACCTCCTCTGTAGAACGGGAGGGAAATCCGTCTCTCTCTTCTGACCTTTTCCTAAGTCTCTAATGAATAAGGAGACGTAATGAGAACAACGAGCCATCATTTTCAATCCCACATTACAGCCTTCTCGTTCATTAAAAAGGAGAGTTGGTTTTCTACACCACTAGCCATGAATCAAGTGTAAAGTTACAAATCTCCTAAAGGGTGTTAGAGAACATCCGTCTCACAATAAGGAGGAGTCATTTCCTATAGATCAAATTTACTGCCCGGAAAACCAGGCAGGAACTTGCTATTAAATGGCACGGTGCAGTAGAAAGCGCTTAGCACAGTACTACTAATAAAAATTGTGGTATTTGTTAAGCGCTTACTGTGTTCCAGGCACTGTACTAAGTGCTGGGGTGGATATCAGAAAATCGGGTTGACACAGACCTTATCCCACATGGGGCTCATAGTCTCAATCCCCGTTTTACAGATGAGGGAACTGAGGCACAGAGAAGTGATGTGATTTGCCCAAGGTCACGCAGAAGACAAGCGGCGGAGCTGGGATTAGAACCCATGACCTTCAGTGTGGCCGAGCGGATAGAGCCCAGGCCCTATCAGGGCCTCCGAGTCAGGAGGACTTGGGAGTCAGAGGTCATGGGTTCGAATCCCGCCTCCCCCACATGTCTGCTGTGTGACCTTGTGCAAGTCACTTCACTTCTCTGTGCCTCAGTTCTCTCATCTGTAAAATGGGGATTAAGACTGTGAGCCCCACATGGGACAACCTCATTTCCTTGTATTCCTCCCAGCGCTTAGAACAGTGCTTTGCACATAGTAAGCGCTTAACAAATACCAACATTATTATTATTATTATTACTTGCCTACTGAGTGACCTTGGGCAAGTCATTTCACCTCTCTGGACCACAGCTGCTTTATCTGTAAAACGGGGAGTCAATACTTGTTCTCCCTCCTCCTCATCAATCAATCAGTGATATTTATTGAGAGTTTACTGTGTGCAGACCAATATAATAAGTACTCGGGAAGGTACAACAGAGTTGTTTGCTGCCATCCCCGTCTACAAAGAACTTACATTCTACAAAGGGAAACAGACATTAAAATAAATAGATTTTAGACTTACACTTTGAGCCCCAATTGGTACAGCCTAATGGATAGAGCATGGCCCTGGGAGTCAAAAGGTCATGAGTTCTAATCCTGGTTCAGCCCCTTGTCTGTTGTGTGACCTTGTGCAAGTCACTTAACGTCTCTGTGCCTCAGTTCCTTCACCTGTAAAATGGGGATTAAGACTGTGAGCCCCACGTGGGACAATTTGATCACCTCGTATCCCCCCCAGTGCTTAGAACAGTGCTTTGCACACAGTAAGCACTTAACAAATGCTATTATTATTATTATTATTATTATTATTATTATTATTATTATTATCTGTAAAATGGGGATTATGATTGTTAACCCCATATGGGACAGGGATTGTGTCCAATCCAATTATGTTCTATCTACCTCAGCACTTAGAAAAATGCCTGGCACATAATAAGCATTTAAAAGTACCATAATTATTATTAGTATTATTATTGTTAAATTACTGCATCTGCCCGAATGCTTAGTACAGTGTTTGACAAATAATAGGTGCTTAATGAATACAATAATACAATGCAATAATAATATTGATATCATTATTATTATTTTAAAAATTATTATTAAGCAGCTCCATACAGATATGATAATAGTAATGATGGCATTTGTTAAGCGCTTACTATGTGCGAAGCACTGTTCTAAGCACTGCGGGGGATACAAGGGGATCAGGTTGTCCCACGTGGAGCTCACAGTCTTAATCCCCATTTTACAGATGAGGTCACTGAGGCCCAGAGAAGTGAAGTGGCTTGTCCAAGGTCACACAACAGACATGTGGCAGAGCCGGGATTAGAACCCATGACCTCTGACTCCCAAGCCTGGGCTCTTTCGACTGAGCCACAATATGTAAAGAATACTTATCTCCTTATGTTTAAGGAACGTGTCTGCTAATGCTGTCATACTGTACTCCCCGAAGTGCTCAGTACAGTGATCTGCATATAGTAAGCCCTCAATAAATACGATTGATGGATTAATTGATTAACATTCTAAATTCATTTATAAATAAATATAAATAGAGAAGCAGTGTGGCTCAGTGGAAAGAGCCCGGGCTTTGGAGTCAGAGGTCATGGGTTCAAATTCCAGCTCCGCCACTTGTCAACTGTGTGACTTTGGGCAAGTCACTTCACTTCTCTGGGCCTCAGTTACCTCATGTGGAAAATGGGGACTATGACCCCCCCGTGGGACAACCTGATCACCTTGTAACCTCCCCAGTGCTTAGAACAGTGCTTTGCACTTAGTAAGAGCTTAATAAATGCCATTGTTATTATTATTATTATAAACCCAAACCCCATTCCATTGAAGAAGTCAAAAATCTGACACTCCAATCAATCAAGCAAGGAAGCGATGGTATTTATTGAACACTTCCTGTGTGTAGAGCACTGTACTGAGCACTTAGGAGAGTGCCATATAATGGAGTTGGTAGTCATGCTCCGTGCTCACTACCAGGTTCTGTTTGAGCCATTTTATTTCTCATTGCCTACCTGGGTGGCTGCAGGACAGAGGAATTGAAATGCCCCTAAACACAAAACATTATTGTTGTTATCATTATCATCATCATTATAACTTCTCTGCGGGGGTGGGCAAGGAAAATGGGAAGCTTGGGTTGGGTAGGGTAATTCCCAAGGTCACCATGCTTGGGGAGGGCAGATTCGTTTATTCATTCATGTATTCATCTGATCATATTTATTGAGCACTTACTGTGTACAGAGTACTGTAATAAGCCCTTGGAAAAGTACAATGCAACAATAAACAGACACATTCCCTGCCCACAGTGAGTTTACAGTCAATCAATCAATCAATCGTATTTATTGAGCGCTTACTGTGTGCAGAGCGCTGTACTAAACAAACTACAGTTGAGAGGAGATTTGCTTAATTGATAGAGCTTGGGCCCGGATGTCAGGAGGTCATGGGTTCAAATCCAGCTCCGTCACTTGTCTGCTGTGTGACCTTGGGCAAGTCACTTCACTTCCCTGGGCCTCCTTTACCTCATCTGTAAAATCTGGATTAAGACTGTGAGCCCCATGAGGAACATGGACTGTGTCCAACCTGATTATTCTCCAGTGGCTACCAATCAACCTACACATCAGGCAAAAACTCCTCACTCTGAGCTTCAAGGCTGTCGATTCCCTCGCCCCCTCCTACCTCACCTCCCTTCTGTCCTTCTCCAGCCCAGCCCGCACCCTCCGCTCCTCCGCCGCTAATCTCCTCACCTTTAGGCCTCATTCTCACCTGTCCTGCCATCGACCCACGGCTCATGTCCTTCCCCTGGCCTGGAATGCCCTCCCTCTGCACATCCATTACTCTATTTACTTAGTTACTTATTTACTTATTTACTTACTTATTTATTTATTTATTTATTTATTTATTTATTTATTTATTCGCTCATTCATTCATTCATTTATTTATTTATTCATTTACTCATTTACTTATTTATTTATTTATTTACTCGCTCATTTAATTATTTATTTATTTATTTATTTATTCATTCATTCATTCATTCATTTATTCAATTATTCATTCATTCAATTATTCATTCATTCATTTATCCATTAAATAATAATAATAATAATTATTTATAATAATATATATTATTATTATTATTATTATTATTTATTACTCCATTTATTTTATTTATACATATGTATTCTATTCATTTCATTCAGTTAATACGTTTTGTTTTGTTCTCTGTCTCCCCCTTCTAGACTGTGAGCCCCCTGTTGGGTAGGAACCATCTCTATATGTTGCCAACTTGGACTTCCCAAGCATTTAGTCCAGTGCTCTGCACACAGTAAGCGCTCAATAAATACAATTGAATGAATGAATGAATCATTTTGCATCTACCTCAGTGCTTAGCCCAGTATTAGGCAAATTAGAAAGCAGTGTGGCTTAGTGGAAAGAACACAGGCTTGGGAGTCAGAAGTTGTAGTTCTAACCCCGGCTCCGCCACTTGTCATCTGTGTGACTTTGGGCAAATCATTTAACTTCTCAGTGCCTCAGTTACCTCATCCGTAAAATGGGGATGAAGACTGTGAGACACATGTGAGACAACCTGATAACTTTGTACTTACCCAGCACTTAGAACAGTGCTTGGCACTTAGTAAGCGCTTAACAAATACCAACATTATTATTGTTATAATTGTTATATAGTTGGCACTTAACAATATCCCACATTTATTACTACTATTCTGGCCAGGACGATCTGAAAGAGAGAAAATGAAAGCCAGAATTACCCTACCAGGGTAAAGTGAGAAGCATATATACCAAGGTTAAATTATTTAAGGGGAATTATTTTGAGAAGCAGCATGGCCTAGTGGAAAGAGCCTGGGCTTTGGAGCCAGAGGTCATGGGTTCAAATTCCGGCTCCACCACTTGTCAGACTTTTAGACTGTGAGCCCACTGTTGGGTAGGGAATGTCTCTGTATGTTGCCAACTTGTACTTCCCAAGCGCGTAGTACAGTGCTCTGCACACAGTAAACGCTCAATAAATACAATTGATTGATCGATTGATTGTCAGCTGTGTGACTTTGGGCAGGTCACTTAACTTCTCTGGGCCTCAGTTACCTCATCTGTAAAATGGGGATGAAGACCGTGAGCCCCACATGGGCCAACCTGATCACCTTGTAACCTCCCCAGCACTTAGAACAGTGCTTTGCACAGAGTAAGTGCTTAATAATAATGCCATCATTATTATTTTGGAGGATGGTTGCTAATGGAGGAAGGGGATTGTGTGAGAGAAAAGGACTCATAATAATCAATCAATCAATCAATCGTATTTATTGAGTGCTTACTGTGTGCAGAGCACTGTACTAAGCGCTTGAGAAGTACAAGTTGGCAACATATAGAGACAGTCCCTACCCAACAGTGGGCTCACAGTCTAAAAGTAATAGTGATAATAATAATAATAATAATAATAATAATAATAATAATAATGATAATAATAATAATATTTTTAAGCAATTATTATGTGTTAAGCACTATTATAGGCACTGGGGTAGATAAACGTTAATATGGTCAGATACAGCCCCTGTCCCAAATGGAGCTTAGAGTCTAAGTAGGAAGGAGAAAAGTTACTGAATTGTCATTTTACAGCTGAGGAAACTGAGGCCCAGAGAAGTTAAATGACTTGCCAAAGTCACACAGCTGACAATTGGCAGAGCGGGATTGGAACCCAAGTCCTCTGACTCCCAAGTCCGTGTTCTTTCCAATAGGCCTTGGTGCTTCCTTTAAAAATACCTCTTGTTGCTCTAAATTCCACCATTGGTAAATCGCGTCGGAATGTGCGCTTTATTAGGATGTGCAGAAAGGTCACTTCTGAGCAAAACTGAGAAAGCTAATTTGATTCAGAAATAATAAACAGATATAAATGGGCCCACAGATTAAAACAAAATCATGTCTGAAGGGCTTATTAAAAGTAATTTGTTATTCTTTTCTCCTAATGGATTCAATTAATAGCAATAATTAGAAGGTACCAAGAGACAAGTGTGTTATTTAAGAAAAAATGGGGGGGGAAAACTATTTCTTGGTGGAGAAACAGCGTGATCTAGTGGAAAAACTCGACTCTGGGAGGAAGGAGTCCTGGGTTCGGGATAAAAATCAATCAATCAACCAATCAATTGTATTTATTGAGCGCTTACTGTGTGCAGAGCACTGGACTAAGCGCTTGGGAAGTACAAGTTGGCAATATATAGAGACAGTCCCTATCCAAGTGCGACAGAGACTGAGTTCGCTCTGTTTCTGTTGTTAACTGCCCCAGATCTTGGCACAAACTACTTGCACAAATGAACAAATACTATAACATAAAAACCACATTCTGTGCTTCCATGGCCTGAGGTGGATGGATTCGTTGCAGTTCCAAAATGGTAGCTGTCTGGCATTTTCACATCTCGTTGGTGGATAAATAATAATAATAATAATAATAATAATAATAATAATAATAATAATAATAATAATAATAATAATAATTATTATTATTAAGCGCTTACTATGTGCAAAACACTGTTCTAAGCGCTGGGGAGGTTACAAGGTGATGAAGTTGTCCCACCGGGGGGCTCACAGTCTTCATCCCCATTTTACAGATGAGGTAACTGAGGCACAGAGAAGTTGAGCGACTTGCCCAAAGTCACACAGCTGACAATTGGTGGAGCCGGGATTTGAACCCATGACCTCTGACTCCAAAGCCTGGGCCTTTACACTGAGCCGCGCTGCTTCTCCATAACCAAATAAATCCAGTTGTCTTTACGTTCTTAGGACACCCACAGGGAAAGGTGATTCGTTCCATGTTCCCTTCATTCTTTAATTCAATTGCATTTATCGAGCACTTACTGTGTGCAGTGCATTCATTCATTTATTCATTCAATCGTATTTATTGAGCGCTTACTGGGTGCAGAGCACTGTACTAAGCACTTGGGAAGTACAAGTTGGCAACATATAGAGATGGTCCCTACCCAACAGCTGGCTCACAGTCTAGAAGCGGGCTCACAGTCTAGAAGAGCACTGTACTAAGCGCTTGGAAAGTAGAGAAGCAGCGTGGCTCAGTGGACAGAGCCGGGCTTTGGAGTCAGAGGTCATGGGTTCAAATACCGGCTCCGCCAATTGTCAGCTGGGTGACTTTGGGCAAGAAACTTCACTTCTCTGGGCCTCAGTTACCTCATCTGTAAAATGGGGATGAAGACTGTGAGCCCCCCGTGGGACAACCTGATTACCTTGGAACCTCCCCAGTGCTTAGAACAGTGCTTTGCACATAGTAAGCGCTTAATAAATGCCATCATTAAAGTACAATTTGGCAACAGATAGAGACAATCCCTATACAACAATGGGCTCACAGTCTAGAATTGGGGAGACAGACAAACAAAAAAAAACAAAAACAAGTGGACAGGCATCAGTAGCATGAGTTCCCTTCCATGAGTTTCAGAAGCTCAAGTTTCCACATCTTGGGCTACTGGTTTTCTAGTTTCCCCTTGGGCAGCTGTTCTGGTCTTTCTGCCTTTGGATCCCAGTTTGAAAATCCTGACTCTGATGCCCAAGGCCAAACTTCCATAGCCTCTGCTCATCTTCTAGACTGTGAGCCCGCTGTTGGGTAGGGACCGTCTCTATATGTTGCCAACCTGTACTTCCCAAGCGCTTAGTCCAGTGCTCTGCACACAGTAAGCGCTCTATAAATACGATTGAATGAATGAATAAATGAAGGAATGAGGCTGTGCATTTCCAAAGAGAATGAACAACTGCTGACTTTAGGATGATGGAAAAGATGAGATAGAGATTTTGGGTGGGCTATAATTTCTCTGCTCATCCTCTAGATTGTCATCCCGTTGTGGGCAGAGAAAGTGTCCTCAAA
Organism: Tachyglossus aculeatus; assembly: GCF_015852505.1. Classification (NCBI taxonomy): domain Eukaryota; kingdom Metazoa; phylum Chordata; class Mammalia; order Monotremata; family Tachyglossidae; genus Tachyglossus; species Tachyglossus aculeatus. Next base: position 4,864,707 of record NC_052070.1, read on the forward strand.
CTCTGTTGTATAATAATCTGTCATTCTTTTGTCTCCCTATTTTGCTCCCTTTATTCATCCCCTCTCCCAGACCCACAGCACTTGTGTCCATATCTGTATTTACTTATATTACTTTGTATATATTGCTTATATTAATTTCTTACTTAACACTTAATCAATTAATTAAGTAGTTAACTTAATTACTTAATTAATTACTTATATTATCAATCAATCGTATTTATTGAGCGCTTACTGTGTGCAGAGTACTTACTTATTTGTACTTACTTATTACTTTTTACTTACTTATTACTTATAAGCAATTACTTACTTTACTTTGTACTTCCCAAGTGCTCAGTACAGTGCTCTGCACACAGTAAGCGCTCAATAAATATGATTGATTGATAGATTATATTAACATCTGTCTCCCCCACTAGACTGTATGTTCATTGTGGACAGGGAATGTGTCAGTTTATTGCTATATTGTACTCTCCCAAGCGCTTAGTACAATGCTGTGTGCACAGTAAATGCTCAATAAATACTGTTGAATGAATGACTAGTCAGTGTGTAATATGATTGACTGATTGATTATCTGTCCTGCCAATAGGGAAAGGGTTTGAAAGCAGAATGTGACATTCCCCAAATGGATCTAAGCATTCCTAAATGGCACATGAGAAGTACAGTGCTCTGTACACAATAAGCACTTAATAAATAATAATGATGATGATCATCATCAATCATATTTATTGAGCTCTTATTGAGTGCAGAGCACTGTACTAAGCGCTTGGGAAGTACAAGTTGGCAACATATAGAGACAGTCCCTACCCAACAGTGGGCTCACAGTCTAAAAGGGGTAGACAGAGAACAAAACCAAACATACTAACAAAATAAAATAAATAGAATAGATATGTACAAGTAAAATAAATAGATAAATAGAGTAATAAATATGTACAAACATATGTACATATATGCAGGTGCTGTGGGGAAGGGAAGGAGGTAAGATGGGGGGACGGAGGGGGGACGAGGGGGAGAGGAAGGAAGGGTCTCAGTCTGGGAAGGCCTCCTGGAGGAGGTGAGCTCTCAGTAGGGCCTTGAAAGGAGGAAGAGAGATGATAATAATAACTATGGTATTTGTTAGGCACTAACTATCTACCAAGCACTGTTCTAAGCGCTGGGGTAGATACAAAGTGGTCAGATTGTCCCACGTGTCCCACAGTCTTCATCCCTATTTTACAGATGAGGGAACTGAGGTCCAGTGAAGTAAAATTACTTGTCCAAGGTCATACAGCAGACAAGTGGCAGAAGCAGGATTAGAACTCATGGGCTTCCAACTCCCAGGCCCGGGCTATAGCCACTACACCTTGCTGCTTCCCTATATGATTGAATTAATAATAAAATAATAATAATAAAGGTATTTGTTAAGTGCTTACTCTGTGCAAAGCACTGTACTAAGCACTGGGGGGATACAAGGTGATCAGGTTGTCCCACATAGGGCTCACGGTCTTAATCCCCATTTTACAGATGAAGGAACTGAGTCACAGAGAAGTGAAGTGACTTGCCTAGAGTCACACAGCTGACAATTGGCGGAGCCGGGATTTGAACCCATGACCTCTGAATCCAAAGCCTGGGCTCTTTCCACTGAGCCACACTGCTTAATAAATGTGATTGAATGAGAAATTCAGCCTAGGGAATCTGCCATGAATTTTCATCAAAAAAGCTGAGCATCATTCTCCGTGATTGGATGGAGTCCTTCAAGGCCAGGACTGAGAAATTAAGGACACGGGTTCTAATCCTGGGTCTACCACTTATCCGCTGTGTGACTTTGGGCAAGTCTATTCACTTCTCTGTGCTTCAGTTACCTCATCTGTAAAATGGGGATTGAGACTGTGACCCCCAAGTGGGACAAGGACTGTGTCCAACCTAATTGGTTTGTACAATAATAATAATAATATTCTACTATATATAATATAATACTATCTATAATATATTATATTAATGTAATAATAATATTTATGGTATTAAGCAGTTTGTGTCAAGCACTGTTCCAAACACTGGAGTACTGTCTCTATATGTTGCCAACTTGTACTTCCCAAGCACTTAGTCCAGTGCTCTGCACACAGTAAGCGCTCAATAAATACGATTGAATGAATGAATGAATGAGTAGATACAGTCTAATCAGGTTGGACATAGTCCATATTCCACATGGGGCTCACAGTCTTAATGCCCATTTTACAGAAGAGGTAACTGAGACACAGCCTGGCATTCAAGAGTGCTTAACAGAATAGTGTTTGGCACATAGTAAGCTCTTAACAAATACCACCATTTTTTTTAACAAATACCACAGTTATCATTATTATTATTATAGTAAGCACTAGACAAATGCCACAATTAGTCATTAAATTGTAGTCAGTCAATCATATTTATTCATTTATTCATTCATTCATTCATTCAATCATATTTACTGAGCACTTTCTGTGTGCAGAGCACTGAACTAAGCACTTGGAAAGTACAATTTGGCAACAGATTCATTCACTCATTCGTTCATTCATTCAATTGCATTTACTGAGCGCTGTGTGCAGAGCACTGAACTAAGCGCTTGGGAAGTACAAGTTGGCAACATATAGAGACAATCCCTACCCAACAAAGGGCCTACAGTCTAGAAGGGGGGAGATAGACCATAAAAAAAAGGGAAGTAGACCAGCATCAATAGCTTCAAAATAGAATTATAGATCTATACATGTCATCAATAAAATGAATAGAATAATAAATATGAAGAAATATCCATAAGTGCTGTCGGGTGGAGAGGTGGGGTAGAACAGAGGGAGGGAGTCGGGACGATGGGGAGGGGAGGAGGAGCTGAGAAAAATTTGGGGGGCTCGGTCTGGGGAGGCCTCCTGGGGGTGGTGAGCTTTCAGTGGGGCTTTGAGCCTTCTTCTAGACTGTAAGCCCACTGTTGGGTAGGGACCATCTCTATATGTTGCCAACTTGTACTTCCTAAGTGCTTAGTACAGTGCTCTGTACACAGTAAGCGCTCAATAAACACAATTGAATGAATGAATGAATCGGGGAAGAGAGCTAGAGCATTAGAGGGCAGAGCATTGTACAAAGTGCTCGGGAGAGTACAGCATAACATTACAACAGACACATTCCCTGCCCACAATGAGCTTATAGTCTAGAGGGAGAATGTTAATAATCGAATGATAATAATATCACTCTTCCCTTGCTGTTCTTCTGGGACTCGGACTCATCGAAACCCACTGAAGAAGCCTGCAATGAATGAGAAAAAACACTCTATCTTCCTCCAGGTGACTTTCACTTTATCTTGGTTCTTTAGCTGCAGAATGAAGATGATAATGCTTATCTCCTCCTACCACATGGAGATGGTGTGAGGATAGAGATAATTAATAGGAAAGAATTAGGGAAAATAACAGCCCTCAACAAATTAAAAGGGCTACTGTTTTTTTTTTATTATAGCTGTCTTCATACGCATTTGTTTCTCTTCATCTGTCAATGAATCAATTGATGATATTTATCGAGCTCTTACTAGGTGCAGAGATACACACTTGGGAAAGCGCAGAACAACATGGTAGTCAAGTTCCCTATCTACAAGGAGCTTAAGGTTTAGAGGAGGAGTTTGTGTGTGGCAATCGACCTTGAGGAAGACTTTCTTCCCCAACTAAGCCCTCATTTCCTCTATTCCCTCTCCCTTCTTCATCCCTTTTACACTTGGTTCTGTGGCCTTTAAACACTTGACATTCTCCCCACTCTCAGCCCCACAGCACTGATGTATAATAATAATAATCATTATTATGGCATTCCTTAAATGCTTCCTATGCTTACTACCCCTGCTCTACCAATTGTCAGCTGTGTGACTTTGGGCAAGTCACTTCACTTCTCTGGGCCTCAGTTACCTCAACTGTAAAATGGGGATTAAGATTGTGAGCCCCTCGTGGGACAACCTGATCATCTTGTAACCTCCCCAGCGCTTAGAACAGTGCTTTGCACATAATAAGCGCTTAATAAATGCCACCATCATCATCATTAACTTCTCTGTGCCTCAGTTCCCTCATTTGTAAAATGGGGATGATGACTGTGAGCCCCCCGTGGGACAACCTGATCTCCTTGTAACCTCCCCAGCGCTTAGAACAGTGTTTTGCACATAGTAAGCACTTAATAAATGCCATTATTATTATTATTAACAAGTACTGATCTCAGCATTGAGGTAGATGCAAGGTAATCATGTTGGATACGGTTCCTATCTCCTATCGGGCTCACCGCCTTAATCTCCATTTTACAGATGAGGTAACTGAGGCACAAAGAAGTGAAGTGACTTACCCAAGGTCTCACAAGCAGACAAGTGATGGAGCCGGTATTAGAACCCATGTCCGCTCATTCTCATGCCCACACTCTTGCATTTAGTCCATGCTGCTTGCTCTATACTATGACTATGATAATAATTAACATATTATATTATAACATTATATTATGCAAATATAATTCCATCACCCAGTACCATTATAGATATATTAATGTCTGTCTCTCCCTCTATACAATAGAGACAAGATAATCGGGCCTGAGAGTGCTTTCCCACATGGGGCTTTCACTTTAAGTAGTCAGGAAATATTTTAACAGTGACAATCAAGGTGCCCCAATTCAACCCTCTTTTTTCCGATTACTTCTCCCTTCTGCATCATCTGTACCCTTTCAACACATGATATTCACCCCACCTTACTCCCACATCATTATTGTAATGAGTAGCAACGTGGCTTAGTGGAAAGAGCATGGATTTGGGAGTCAGAGGACATGGGTTCTAATCCCAGCTCCGCCACTTGTCTGCTGTGTGATTTTGGGTAAGCCACTTAACTCCTCTGTGCCTCTGTTACCTGATTTGTAAAATGGGGATTGAGACTTTGAGCCCCAAGTGGGACAATCTGATTACCAGGTATTTACCCCAGTGCTTAGAACAGTGCTAGGCACATAGTAAGAGCTTAACGAATACCACATTATTACTATTATTATCTGTAATTCATTGAGTTGCGTTAACGTCTTTCTTCCGCTCTAGACTGTAAGCTCCCGGTGGGCAGGGAACGTGTCTCCAGTGGCTGCCTGTCAACCTACAAATCAAGCAAAAACTCCTCACCCTGGGCTTCAAGGCTGTCCATCCCCTGGCCCCCTCCTACCTCACCTCCCTTCTCTCCTTCTCCAGCCCAGCCCACACCCTCCGCTCCTCTGCCACCTCTCACCTCCTCACTGGGCCTCGTTCTCGCCTGTCCCGCCATCGACCCCCGGCCCACGTCCTCCCCCGGGCCTGGAATGCCCTCCCTCTGCCCATCCGCCAAGCTAGCTCTCTTCCTCCCTTCAAAGCCCTACTGAGAGCTCACCTCCTCCAGGAAGCCTTCCCAGACTGAGCCTCCTCCTTCCTCTCCCCCTACCCTTCCCCCCCCACCCCTACCTCCTCCCCCCCCTCCCCCCCTACCTCCTTCCCCTCCCCACAACACCTGTATATATGTTTGTACAGATTTATTACTCTAATCATTTTACCTGTACATATTTACTATTCTATTTATTTTGTTAATGATGTGCATATAGCTTTAATTCTATTTGTCCTAATGATTTTGACACCTGTCTACATGTTTTGTTTTTGTTGTCCGTCTCCCCTTTCTAGACTGTGAGCCCGGTATTGGCTGTGGACCGTCTCTGTCGGTTGCCAACTTGTACTTCCCAAGCGCTTAGTACAGTGCTCTGCACACAGGAAGCATTCAATAAATACAATTGAATGAATGAACGAATATGTCTACAAACTCTATTGGATTATCCACTTTCTACCGCTTAGTAGAGTGCTTCACTTTGAGTTCGCATTCAATCAATTGGTTGCTTGAGTCCCGAAGAAGCATCAACCGAGTCCAATCAAAGGTAGAACTCATTCATCCTATTAAACACAAGCTTTGTGAAACTCTTCCTAAGAACCTAATATGCCAGTATAGGAAACCACAGGAATCAAATCAGAAATCAAATTAAGTAGAAGGAAAACCATGACTCCAAAGCAAAGGAAATCTCGAGAAGGTTCATGTGAGATGATTCTTTCGACGTCTTTCATGGTGACATGTATCTATAGAATACTATTTGTAGATACATAATTAAATTAGCAGAAACCGTTGTTTCTTTGATTCATTAATTTAATGTCCTTTTGTAAGTGGTTGCGTAAAATATGGAATTAATATCATTCCGACATATAAAGCATTTCTGTAATTAATTTCCCAGTTCATTAAATAGAAATAACAGTAAGTGCATTATGGAAACATTTTATAGCGCTACTACCAATTCGGGAGAAAAGATTAATTACTTTTTTGTATATTTCCTCATTTTGGGTTATCATTATCAGCCGGAAATGAATTGGTGGTGAACTGTTGAAAGTTCATTTTGGGTGCATTAAAGGATTCATTCATGCATTCATTCAATTGTATTTATTGAGCGCTTACTGTGTGCAGAGCACTGTACTAAGTGCTTGGGATCCCTACCCAACAAAGGGCTCACAGTCTAGAAGAGGGAGACAGAAAACAAAACAAAACGTGTAAGCAGGTGTCAAAATAGTCAGAACAAATAGAATTAAAGCTAGATGCACATCATTAACAAAATAAATAGAGTAATAAATCTGTACAAACATAGATACAGGTGCTGTGGGGAGGGGAAGGAGGTAGGACAAGGGGATGGGGAGGAGGAGAGGAAAAAGGGGGCTCAGTCTGGGAAGGCCTCCTGGAGGAGGATGTCCTGTCAAACACAAAATAAAGTCAAATGAAAGCATAAAGTGAAAGAAAAATATTTTTTTCTTAAAATTTTCACTGGTAGGAATGGTTTATGGCATCTTTTCAAAGATTTGTTTGCTGATCTTAATGACTTTTACAGAGTCATTCAAGTGGCCTTATAGAATATACATAATTATTGAAATAATAATTAAACTCATGCTGGGTAATTTACTCAATCAAGAGAAACTGGAATTTTGTTGTACTTTTGACCGTTTAAAAGTAAAAATATGGTGAATCGTAGCGTAATTTTTTTCAACCAAAGTAATTCTCACTGAGCCCCCAATCTGCTCATGGTAAGACAGCATTGTAATCCTTCAAAAATTCAGTTACAGCCATTATTTAACCTCATTGTCAACATATGCTTCTTAAAAGCCCCTTGAAAGCATTATTAAGGTCACATTTCATCCAAGAGGCCTTTCCGGAATAAGCCTGCCTTTCGCCAGTTCGCTTTCCCTTCTGTTTCAACTATGCCCTTGGATCTATAATTGGGGAAGCAGCATGGCTCAGTGGAAAAAGCCCGAGCTTGGGAGTCAGAGGTCATGGGTTCAAATTCCAGCTCTGCTGCTTGTCAGCTGTGTGACTTTAAGTCACTTAACTTCTTTGTGCCTCAGTTACCTCATCTGTAAAATGGGGATGAAGACTGTGAGCCCCATGTGGGACAACCTGATCACCTTGTATCCTCCCCAGTGCTTAGAACAGTGCCTTGCACATAGTAAGTGCTTAAGAAATGCTATTATTATTATTATTATTATTATTATTATTATTATTACTATTATTATTATTACTATTATTATTCTGTGACTTTTGGACAGTTGATATTCCACTCCTAAGCCTACAACATTAAGGTAATAATAATAATGATGATGATGATGATATTAATCACTTACTGTTTGTTAAGCACTGTTCTAAGCACTGGGGTAGATACAAGGTAATGAGGTTGTCCCACATGATGATGATGATGATAATGATAGCATTTATTAAGCACTTACTATGTGCAAAGCACTGCTCTAAGCACTGGATGGGGCTCACCATCTCAATCCCCATTTTACAGATGAGGTAACTGAAGCACAGAGAAGTTAAGTGCCTTGCCTAAAGTCACACAGCTGATAAATAGAGTAATCAGGATTAAAACCCACAACCTCTGACTCCCAAGCCCGTGATCTTTCCACTAAATCACACTGCTATACCTTCTATATTATGAGACTGAGCCTCCTCCTTCCTCTCCCCCTTCTCCTCATCCCCATCCCCCCCCCTTACCTCCTTCCCCTCCCCACAGCACCTCTATACATGTTTGTACATATTTATTACTTCATTTATTTTACTTGTACACATTTACAATGCTATTTATTTTATTTTGTTAATATGTGTTCCTTTGTTGTCTGTCTCCCCCTTCTAGACTGTGAGCTCGCTGTTGGGTGGGGACCGTTTCTATATGTTGCCAACTTGTACTTCCCAAGCGCTTAGTACAGTGCTCTGCACACAGTAAGTGCTCAATAAATACGATTGAATGAATGAATTTGTTGATGCCTCTCTCCACCTCTAGACTGTAAGTTCATTATGGGCAGGGAACGTGTCTGCTAATTCTATTGCATTGTACTCTCGTTCATTCATTCAGTCGTATTTACTCAGCACTTACGGTATTCAGAGCACTGTACTAAGCACTTGGGAGAATACATGCAACAATAAACAGTCACATTCCCTGCCCACCATGGGCTTACAGTCAAGGGTAGGGGAGACAGACATCAATACAAATAAATAAATTGACAGATAATAATAATAATAATTTTGGTATTTGTTAAGTGCTTACTATGTGCAAAGCACTGTTCTAAGTGCTGGGGGATACAAGGTGATCAGGTTATCCCATGTGGGGCTCACAATCTTAATCCCCATTTTACAGATGAGGTCACTGAGGCATAGAAAAGTTAAGCGTCTTGCCCAAAGTCACACAGCTGATGAGCATCGGAGTCAGGATTGGAACCCATGACCTCTGACTCCCAAGTCTGTGCTCTTTCCACTGAGTCACGCTGCTTCTCTATATTGTATGTACTAAACGTTTGGTTAGATACAAGTCCCACATGGGGATCCCAGTCTAAGTAGGAGGGAGAACAGGTATTGAACCCCCATTTTGCAGTTGAGGGAACTGAAGCACAGAGAAGTTAAGTGACTTACCCAAGGTCACACAACCAACAAGGCGCAGAGCTGGGATTAGAACCCAGGTCCTCTGAATGATAGGCCGGTGCTCTTTCATCCATTAATTCATTCATTCAATCGTATTTATTGAGCAGCTACTGTGTGCGGAGCACTGTACTAAGTGCTTGGAAAAGTAAAATTCAGCAAGAAAGAGAGATGATCCCTGCCCACAGTGGGCTCACACTCTAGGAGGGGAGTGACAGATATCAAAACTTAGAACAGATATCAGCGCTTAGAACAGTGCCAGCGCTTAGAACAGTGCTTTGCACATAGTAAGCGCTTAATAAATTCCATCACTATTATTATTAAAACAAGTAAACAGGCATCAGTATCATCAATATAAATGCATAGAATTATAGAGATATACACATTAAAACAAGTAAACTGGCATTAATATAAATAAGTAGAATGTTATATATGTACATATACACACAAGGGCTGTGGAGCAGAGATGGTGAGGTAGAGCAGAGGGAGGGAGTCGGGGAGATGGGAAGGGGAGAGGGAGCGGAGGAAAAGGGGGGCTCAGTCTGGGAAGGCCTCTTGGAGGAGGTGAGCTCTCAGTAGGGCTTTGAAGAGAGAAAGTGTGTTAATTTGGCGGATGTGTGGAGGGAGGGCATTCCAGGCCAGAGGTAGGATGGGGGCCGGGGGTCAATGGCGAGACAGGCGAGAAGGAGGCCCAGTGAGGAGGTTAATGGTGGCAGAAAAGCGGAGGGTGCGGGCTGGGATGGAGAAGGAGAGAAGGGAGGTGAGGAAGGAGGGGGAAAGGGGACGGACAGCTTTGAAGCCAATAGTGAGGAATTTCTGCTTGGCGGTTGATAGGCAACCACTGCAGATTTTTGAGGAGGGGAGTGACATGCCCAGAGCGTTTCTCTAGAAAGATAATCGGGGCAGCAGAGTGAAGTATAGACTGAAGTGGGGAGAGACAGGAGGTTGGGAGGTCAGAAAGGAGGCTGATGCAGTCTTACAGGCGGGAGAGAATGAGTGACTGTACTAATGTGGTAGCCGTTTGGATGGAGAGGAAAGGGAGGATCTTGGCGATGTTGCGGAGGTGAGACCGGCAGGTTTTAGTGACAGATTGGATGTGTGGGGTGAACCAGAGAGCGGAGTCAGGGATGACACCAAGGTTGTGGGCTTGTGAGACGGGAAGGATGGCAGTGCCTTCCACAGTGACGGGAAAGTCAGGGAGAGGGCAGGGTTTGGGAAGAAAGATAAAGAGCTCAGTCTTGGACATGTTGAGTTTTAGGTGGCAGACGGACATCCATTAGTCTACGCGGCCTTATGAAGTCTCTTACTGAAAGAGTCCTAAATGTCCCTCCCCTGGTCTTTATTGCCTGTCTTTAGCTGGAACAATTCAAACAGTTCATCTTAACTGGCTACACAATATCAGTGTTCTTTTCTGGGTGATTTTCCCTTAAAATCATGTATTTTGCCTTAGTAAAATTTCAGCGGCCTTCCAATTTTGCTCCGAGTCTTCTCAGCAGGGAGATATTCTTGTAGCCTCATGAGTCATCCCACAGCTCATAGATATTTTAACTTTTAACTTTATAAACCAGAAAGGAGAGACACTAAGTGAATAGGGTTTGCACGGATTTTCCCTGGAGTCCAATTTCATTAATCTATCAACATAGTGTTAGCAGGTAACTGTGACTTGTGCTAATGATCCATTAACCTTCATCAAAGGAACTCTTGAACAGTCTTTTTCTCATTAATTGCGTTAATTATTAATATATGCCAGGATCTGGATATCTGCCCGAGCTATCAAGCGGTGTCCAAATATTTCCTTTGGTACCATTTGCCGTGTTATTGGCGAATGATGATGTTGTTCGTCGTGGGCAGGGGATACACAAGGAGAAGCAGCACGGCCTATTAGCTAAAACATGGGTCAGAGAGCCAGAAGGACCGGGGTTCTAATCCTGCTCCCCCGCTTGGCTGCTGTGTGATTTAGGGCCAATCACTTAACTTCTCTGTGCAGAAGTTGAGAATTGAGTGCAGAGTTGAGAAGCAGCGTGGCTCAGTGGAAAGAGCTTGGGCTTTGAAGTCTGAGATCATGGGTTCAAATCCCGGCTCCGCCAATTGTCAGCTGTGGGACTTTGGGCAAGTCACTTCTCTGGGCTTCAGTTTCCTCTTCTGTGAAATGGGGATTGAGACCGTGAGCCCCACGTGAGACAGCCTGATCAGCTCGCAAGTTCCCCAGTGCCTAAAACAGTGCTTTGCACATAGTAAGCGCTTAACAAATGCCATCATTATCATTATTATTAAGAGGTGAGCTGAATGAATGCCTTCAAGCCAGTGCTAAAGAGTCTCTGATGTGGAGATGGATGGGTAAGAACCTGAGGATTTTGAGAAGAGTGGAGCTATGCACTTTTTATTTTATTTTATTTTATTTTATTTTATTTTATTTTATTTTATTTTATTTTATATTTCATTTATTTATTTATTTTTAAAGAGCATCTGGGCCACAAAGTGAAGTATGGACTGGAATGGGGAGAGATAGGAAGCTGGGAGGTTAGTGAAGAGTCTGATAAAGTAATCAAGGTGAGAAGCAGTGCGGCTCAATGGAAAGAGCCTGAGCTTGGGAGTCAGAGGTCATGGATTCTGATCCAGGCCCCGCCACCTGACAGCTGTGTGATTTGGGGCAAGTCACTTCACTTCTCTGTGCTTCAGTTACCTCCTCTGTAAAATGGGGATTGAGACTGTGAGCCCCACGTGGGACAACCTGATCACCTTTCATCTGTCCCTGCTCTGAGAACAGTGCTTGACACATGGTACTTAACAAATGCCATTGTTATTATTATTATTATTATTATTATTATTATTATTATTATTATTATTATTATTATTATTGTCGTTGTTGTTGTTGTTATTATTGTTCTTATCATCATTATTATTATTACTACTATTATTATTATGATGATTATTATTATTATTATTAATCTTATGGTAGGATAAGATAAATGCCTGGATTAAAGTGGCAGCAATTCACATGGAGAGGGAAGGACAGATTTTAGCGATGTTGTAAATACTGTAAACTGTAAGCTCATTGTGGGCAGGGACTACATCTGTTATATTGTACTCTCCCAAGTGCTTAGTTCAGTGCTCCACATGCGGTAAGTTCTCAATAAGTACGATCGACTGACTGACTGAAGTTTGGACTGACAGGATTTGGTGACAGATTGAGCACCTGATGTGTCAAAAAAGTGTGTAAATTGAAAAGAGAAGGGGACCCAGAAAAAATCCCTTGAGGAGCTCCCACAAATAGGCACTGGGAAACAAAGGGACAGTAATAATAACAATGAAAATTGTGGTATTTGTTAAGCACTTACTATGTGCCAGGCACCATCTTAAGTGCTGGAGTAGATACAATAATAATAATAACAATAATGATGGTATTTGTTAAGCACTTATTATGTGCCAAGCACTGTTCTAAGCTCTGGGGGGGGGGGGGGGGGGGGGGATACAAGGTGATCAGGTTGTCCCCCGTGGGGCTCACCGTCTTCATCCCCATTTTACAGATGAGGGAACTGAGGCTCAGAGAAGTTACGTGACTTGCCCAAGGTCACACAGCAGACATGTGGCAAGCAGGGATTAGAACCCATGACCTCTGACTCCCAAGGCCAGGCTCTTTCCACTGAGCCACGCTGCTTCTCTCACAAGCAAATCGAGTTGGACACAGTCCACATGGACTTCATAGTTTCAATCCCCATTTCGTGGCTCAGTGGAAAGAGTACGGGCTTTGGAGTCAGAGGTCATGGGTTCGAATCTCGGCTCTGCCACATGTTTGGGCAAGTCACTTAACTTCTCTGAGCCTCAGTTACCTCATCTGTAAAATGGGGATGAAGGCTATGAGCCCCACGTGGGACAATTTGATCACCTTGTAACCCCCCCCAGCACTTAGAACAGTGCTCTACATGTAGTAAGCGCTTAACAAATGCCATTATTATTATTATTATCATTATCATTATCATTATTATTAATATGATAATAATAATGATTATTGTATATTATATATTATATATTACATTATATATTATTATATATTATATATAATGATAACAATAACAGCATTTGTTAATAATAATGATAATAATAATAATGATGATTATAATAATAATAATAATAATAATGGCATTTATTAAGTGCTTACTATGTGCAAAGCACTGTTCTAAGCGCTGAAGCACTGAATAATAATATTATTATTATTATAGAGGAGGGACCTGAGGCACTGAGACATGAAGTGACTCACCCAAGCCCACACAACAGATAAGTGGTAGAGCTGGGATTAGACCCCATGGCCTTCTGATTCCCAGGCCTGGGCAATATCCATTAAGCCATGCTGTTTCTCTGAAAACTCTGTACACAGTAAGCGCTCAATAAATACAATTGAATGAATGAAAAGTGGTGCGACAGTGAAAGCGGCTGAGAAGGGGTGGCCAGAGAGATAGGAGGAAGCCATCAGAACACAAGAACGAGCAGCCTCCTAGAGCGTGGCTTTGTGGAAATAGCCCAGTATTGGGAGTCAGAGGTCATGGATTCTAATCCTGCCCCCGCCACACATCAGCTCTGTGATGCTGGGCAAGTCACTTCACTGCTCTGGGCCTCAGTTACCTCATCTGTAAAACGGCCCCCAAGTGGGACAACCTGATTATCTTGCATCAACCCCAGCGTTTAGAACAGTGCTTGGCACATAGTAAGTGCTTAACAAATACCATTATTATTAGTAGTAGTATTATGATTAGTGCTCACAAAGAGCCTGGAACTATTCTGCTTTAGACTTTTCAGCATAGCCACTCATAGGTGACCTTCAATGACAGTGGTGTCTTCTTCAAATACGTAGGACAACTAGATGTAAAAATAGTATTATTGGACACCCACAGGGTGGAATGAACTCATTCATTCGTTCATTCACTCAGTCGTATTTATTGAGCGCTTAGTGTGTGCAGAGCACTGTACTAAGCGCTTGGGAAGTACAAATTGGCATCACATAGAGACAGTCCCTACCCAACAGTGGGCTCACAGTCTAAAAGGGGGAGACAGAGAACAGAACCAAACACACCAACAAAATAAAATAAGTAGGATAGAAATGTACAAGTAAAATAAATAAATAAATAAATAAATAGAGTAATAAATATCTACAACCATCAATCAATCAATCAATCAATCGTATTTATTGAGCGCTTACTATGTGCAGAGCACTGTACTAAGCGCTTGGGAAGTACAAATTGGCATCACATAGAGACAGTCCCTACCCAACAGTGGGCTCACAGTCTAAAAGGGGGAGACAGAGAACAGAACCAAACATACCAACAAAATAAAATAAGTAGGATAGAAATGTACAAGTAAAATAAATAGAGTAATAAATATGTACAACCATATATACATATATACAGGTGCTGTGGGGAAGGGAAGGAGGTAAGACGGGGGGATGGAGAGGGGGACGAGGGGGAGAGGAAAGAAGGGGCTCAGTTTGGGAAGGCCTCCTGGAGGAGGTGAGCTCTCAGCAGGGCCTTGAAGGGAGGAAGAGAGCTAGCTTGGCGGATGGGCAGAGGGATTGGGGGCATTCCAGGCCCGGGGGATGACGTGGGTCTGGGGTCGATGGCGGGACAGGCGAGAGTGAGGTACAGTGAGGAGATTAGTGGTGGAGGAGCGGAGGGTGCGGGCTGGGCTGGAGAAGGAGAGAAGGGAGGTGAGGTAGGAGGGGGCGAGGTGATGGACAGCCTTGAAGCCCAGGGTGAGGAGTTTCTGCCTGATGCGCAGATTGATCGGTAGCCATTGGAGGTTTTTGAGGAGGGGAGTAATATGTCCAGAGCGTTTCTGGACAAAGATAATCCGGGCAGCAGCATGAAGTATGGATTGAAGTGGAGAGAGACACGAGGATGGGAGATCAGAGAGAAGGCTAGTGCAGTAGTCCAGACGGGATAGGATGAGAGCTTGAATGAGCAGGGTAGCAGTTTGGATGGAGAGGAAAGGGCGGATCTTGGCAATGTTGCGGAGCTGAGACCGGCAGGTTTTGGTGACGGCTTCCCGCTCACAACGAGCTCACAGTCTAGAGGGGGAGACAGGCATTAATATAAATGAATAAATGGATAGATGAGTGGATTAAATAAATGACAGCTATATACAGATCTAACCATAATGTGGTGGTTCTCCTCCCCCTTTTAGACTGTGAGCCCACTGTTGGGTAAGGACTGTCTCTATATGTTGCCAACTTCTACTTCCCAAGCGCTTAGTACAGTGCTCTGCACACAGTAAGCGCTCAATAAATATGATTGATGATGATGATGATGATGGTGCTGGGAGGGAGGTTGAATGAAGGAGCAAGTAAGAGCAGCACAGAAGGGAAGGGGAGAAGAGGAGAGGAGAGCACAATCAAGGAAGGCTTCTTGGAGGAGATGGGGCTTCAGTAAGGTTTTGAAGTGGGGGAGAGCAATGATTTGTCTACTATAAGGAGGGAGGGCATTCTAGGCCAGAGGTACTAATAATGATGATGATGATAATAATAATAATAATAATAATAATAATAATAATAATAATAGCCTTTATTAAGTGCTTACTATGTGCAAAGCACTGTTCTAAGCACTGGGGAGGTTACAAGGTGATCATGTTGTCCCACGGGGGGCTCACAGCTTTGATCCCCCTTTTACAGATGAGGTAACTGAGGCCCAGAGAAGTTAAGTGACTTGCCCAAAGTCACACAGCTGACGGTTGGCGGAGCCGGGATTTGAACCCATGACCTCTGACTCCAAAGCCCAGGCTCTTTCCACTGAGCCATGCCGCTTCTCAGTAGGATGTGGGCGAGAGGTTGGCAGTGAGATAGACGAGATTGAGATACAGTGAGCAGGTTACAAGTAGCTCACACTCTCTGTAAATTCTGCCAGTTATCATCATCAATTGTATTTATTGAGCGCTTACTATGTGCAGAGCACTGTACTAAACGCTTAGTTATGACCAACCAGCTGGTGATTTCCCAGACTCCATTTGCTGTCCAACAGAGAATGCTGGTCTAGAAGCAGTGTGGCCTAATGGAAAGAGCACGGGGCTGGGAGTCCTTCTAATCCTGGCCCTGCCACTTTTCTGCCGTGTGATCCTGGACAAGTCATTTCACTTCTCTGCACCTCATTTACCTAATCTGTAAAATGGGGATTAAAACTGTGATCCCCTCATGGGACAGGGACTGTGTCCAATCTGACTGGCTTGTATCTGCCCCAGCACTTAGTACAGTGCCTGGCACATACTCAGTTATTAACAAGCAACATTAAAAAAATTAAGAGTATCTGGAGTATATGCAGCTAAAAAGGCAATGTGTTTGCCTTCAAAGAAACACGTTTTCTAGTTTCTATCAAAAGTAACACCTATGATTAATCTCTTCATTTAAGACTGCAATTCATTTTGGTTATTCAAACAAGGTTGTTGTCTGATGATTGTCCCCATAGTGTCGTTGTACATCGATGCTCCCTGGTGGAGAACAAATAATAGATGAAGAAAATGGAAAGCAAATTAAAGGATGAAAACGCAGCGTCTTTGAGAGAAGCAAGCCTACAGGAATAAGGACAGGAATATCTAAGCAATCCTTCTTTTTCAAACTCTCTTTGCTTCCGTTTTCGCATTTGTGGCTTTTAACAAAGCTTCTCTCCTTTCAAGAAATTTACAAACCATGAGGGTGTTTCATCCCTCTCGTTTTCTGCTGTGAAACCCTCCCCAATCCTCCATTCAGGACAGAGACGATGCTCTACAGTGCACTGAAAAATAATTGCAATGTTATACTGAGCTAAGCATTCAAAAATGGAGCCCACATTCTTTACCCGGAGATGGTTTATAAAGGGACTTTTGGAAGAATTCTTAGCGCCGTGTCAAAGCATCAATCAGTCACTCGACGCTATTGGTTGAGAAACAAAGTCTGTGAGTCCGCATTGTTCAGGAGAATGCCATTATATTACAGAATCTATAATAATTCCCAACAATTGAAGTTTGCAAAGTGCATTTTTTCCCAGAGAATCCATACGTCTTTCTTGTCCTACCTGCCTGGCTTCAAGCAGGGTCGCACTTGGAGAGTTTTTTTTCCCAGTCTTGACTATGGGACAGAGAGTCAACCCTTCCATTCCTAACTTGGGCAGTGGCTAATTAGTGGAAGGCAATTGCTACATTCAAAACTCACCTGTGCTGGGCAGCTGTGGGACTTGAGAGAGTTGAGGGTGGAGACTCAACTTTACCATGTGGAAGGAGGCAATGGTAAACCACTTCCATATTTTTACCAAGAACACTCAATGGATCAATCAATCGTATTTATTGAGAGCTTACTGTGTGCAGAGCACTGTACTAAGTGCTTGGGAAGTACAAGTTGGCAACATATAGAGGTGGGCCCTACCCAACAGTGAGCTCACAGGCTAGAAGGAGGAACGATTGTAGGTGGAGGTGGGGCATTCTAGGAGAGATGCATCCATTAATCAATCAATCAATCAATCAATCAGTCGCATTTAGTGAGCACTTACTGTGTGCAGAGCACTGTACTAAGCGCTTGGGAAGTACAAGTTGGCAACATATAGAGACGGTCCCTACCCAACAGTGGGCTCACAGTCTAGAAGGGGGAGACAGAGAACAAAACAAAACATATTAACAAAATAAAATAAATAGAATAGATATGTACAAGTAAAACAAATAAAGAGAATAAGAAATATGTACAAACATATATACATATATGCAGGTACTGTGGGGAAGGGAAGGAGTTAAGACGGTGGGGATGGAGAGGGGGGCGAGGGGGAGAGGAAGGAGGTGGCTGAGTGTGGGAAGGCCTCCTGGAGGAGGTGAGCTCTCAGTAGGGCCTTGAAGGGAGGAAGAGAGCTGGCTTGGTGGATGGGCAGAGGGAGGGCATTCCAGGCCAGGGGGAGGACATGGGCCGGGGGTCGATGGCGGGACAGGCGAGAACGAGGCCCAGTGAGGAGGTGAGCGGCAGAGGAGCGGAGGGTGCGGGCTGGGCTGGAGAAGGAGCGGGCTGGGCTGTAGAAGAAGGCACCACTGTGGGTCGGAGATGAGTTGACAGCATAAGACAACAAGAACGTAACTTTCTTGTCTTTAATATCTGTCAATGACAAGCCCAGCCCACACCCTCCGCTCCTCTGCCGCTAACTTCCTCACCGTACCTCATTCTCGCCCGTCCCGCCGTCGACCCCCGGCCCACGTCCTTCCCCTGGCCTGGAATGACCTCCCTCCACACAGCTGCCAAGCTAGCTCTCTTTCTCAGCAGCGTGGGAAGCAGCGTGGCTCAATGGAAAGAGCCCGGGCTTTGGAGTCAGAGGTTGTGGGTTCAAATCCCGACTCCACCACTTGTCAGCTGTGTGACTTTGGGCAAGAAACTTCACTTCTCTGGGCCTCAGTTCCCTCATCTGGAAAATGGGGATGAAGACTGTGAGCCCCCCGTGGGACAACCTGATCACTTTTTAACCTCCCCAGCACTTAGAACAGTGCTTTGCACATAGTAAGTGCTTAATAAATGCCATGATATTATTATTATTATTATTATCATTATTATTATTATTATTATTATTATTATTACTATCATTATTATTATTATTATTTCTCCCTTCAAAGCCCTACTGAGAGCTCACCTCCTCCAGGAGGCCTTCCCAGATTGAGCGCCCTTTTTCCTCTCCTCCTCCCCATCCACCCCGCCCTACTTCCTTCCCCTCCCCACAGCACTTGTATATATTTGTACAGATTTATTACTGTATTTATTTTATTTGTACATATTTACTATTCTATTTATTTTGTTAATGATGTGCATATAGCTTTAATTCTATTTGTTCTGACGGTTTTGACACCTGTCTATGTGTTTTGTTTTGTTGTCTGTCTCCTCCTTCTAGGCTGTGAGGACGTTGTTGGGTAGGGGCCATCTCTATATGTTGCCAAGTTGTACTTCCCAAGCGCTTAGTACAGTGCTTTGCACACAGGAAGCACTCAATAAATACGATTGAATGAATAAATGGAAAGTATAATTCAGCAACAGTTAGGGACAATCCCTACCCAACAACGGGCTCACATCATCTGTAAGCTTGGCTATGTATCTTGCCCAATTCTCTGCCTTGAAGAAAGAAAACAAATTGTGATATTTCTTCTTGTTAACTTATGGAGTTATCTTTTAACAATAATAATTATGGCATTTATTAAGTGCTTACTACGTGTTAGGCAACATTCTAAGCTCTGGAGTAGATACTTGCTGCTTGAGAGTAGCAGCATGGCAAAGTAGATAGACCACAGGCCTGAGAGTCAGAAGGTCATGGGTTCTAATCCTGACTCCACCACTTGTCTGCTGTGTGACCTTGGGCAAGTCACTTCACCTCTCCGCACCTGTTACCTCATCTGTAAAATGGGAATTAAGATTGTGAGCCCTATGGCAGGACAGGGGCTGAGTCCAACCCTATTTGCTTGTATCCACCCCAGTGCTTAATACAGTGCCTTGCACAAAGTAAGCACTCAACAAATACCAAAATTATTATAAAATGTAATTGAATTGGACACAGTCCCTGTCCTACATAGGGATCACTATCTTAATCTTCATTTTATGGGTGAGGGAACTGAGGCCCAGAGAAGTTAACTGACTTGCCCAAGGTCACCCAGCAGACCAGTGGTAATCAATCAATTACATTTATTGAGCATTTAATAGTAATAATAATGGCATTGATTAAGCGCTTACTATGTGCAAAGCACTGTTCTCAGCACTGGGGAGGGTACAAGGTAATCAGGTTTCCCCACAGGGGGTTCACAGTCTTAATCCCCATTTTACAGATGAGGGAACTGAGGCCCAGAGAAGTGAAGTGACATCCAAAGTCACACAGCTGACAAGTGGTAGAGCCAGGATTTGAACCAATGACAGTCCTTTTAGACTGTGAGCCCACTGTTGGGTAGGGACTGCCTCTATATGCTGCCAACTTGTACTTCCCAAGCGCTTAGTACGGTGCTCTGCACACAGTAAGCGCTCAATAAATATGATTGATGATGATGATGATGATGATGATGACTTCTGACTCCAAAGCCCGTGCTCTTTTCACTGAGCCATGGCGCTTCTCTATTTATTATGTGAAGAGTACTGTAATAGCCGCTTGAGACAGTGCAATACCACAGAGCTAGTGCATACGTTCATTGCCCACAAAGAGCTTACAGTCTTGACGGGGAGAGAGACATTAAAATGAATTATAGATGTGTGCATAAGTGCAGAGGGGCTGAGGATGGGGTGAATAAAGGGAATAAATCCAAGTGCAAGGATGATGCAGGAAGGAAAGGGAGGAGGGAAAATGGAAAATGAGGGCTTAGTCGGAGAAGACCTCTTGGAGGAGGTGTGATTTTAATAAGGCTTTGAAGGTGGAGAGAGCGATTGTCTGTCAGACAAGACGGGAGTTCCAGGCCAGAGGCAGAGACATGGGCGAGAGATCGGTGGTGCGATGGACAAGTTGACGACCCAGGGAGAAAGTTGGCTTTAGAGGAGTAAAGTGTGCAGGCTCAGTTGGAGGAGGAGAGTAGCGAGGTGAGGTAGGAGGGGAGAAAGGTGATTGACTGCTTTGAAGCTGATGGGAAGGAATTTCCATTTAACATGGAGGTGGATGGACAACACCTATATATATGTATATACCTGTATATATGTATATATGTTTGTACGTATTTATTACTCTTATTTGTAAATAAATTAAATAAAAAAATCAAATAATAATAATTATTTAATATAATAACATAATGATAATAATTAAACGTAAATGAAAATTAAAATGTATTTATTTATTTATTTGTACATATTTGTTCTATTTATTTTATTTCGTTAATATGTTTTGTTTTGTTGTCTGTCTCCCCCTTCTAGACTGTGAGTCCGCTGTTGGGTAAGGACCGTCTCTATATGTTGCCAACTTGGACTTCCCGAGCGCTTAGTACAGGGCTCTGCACACAGTAAGCGCTTAATAAATACGATTGAATGAATGAATGAATGAACCACTGGACGTTCTTGAAGACTTTACCTTTCTTTTCTGGACGGCCACTTTCCAACGTTTGGGGAGAAAGTCTCTTTGGAGGAATGAAACGAGTAAAATTCCAATGAACAGTGATACTCCGAACCAAACTATTCTTCTGCCATCCTCACACCAATCAATCAATTAATCAATCATATTTATTGAGCACTTATTGTGTGCAGAGCACTGTACTAAGCACTTGGGAAGTACAAGTTGGCAACACATAGAGACGGTCCCTACCCAACAGCAGGCTCACCATTAATAATAGTAATAATAACGATGGTATTTGTTAAGCGCTTACTATGTGCAAAGCACTGTTCTAAGCGCTGGGGTAGATACAAGGTGATCAGGTTGTCCCACGGGGGGGTCACAGTCTTCATCCCCACTTTACAGATGAGGGAACTGAGGCCCAGAGAAGTGAAGTGACTTGCCCAAAGTCACACAGCTGACAAGTGGCGGAGCCTGGATTTGACTTCTAGACTGTGAGCCCGCTGTTGGGTAGGGACCGTCTCTCTATGTTGCCAACTTGTACTTCCCAGGTGCTTAGTACAGTGCTCTGCACACAGTAAGCGCTCAGTAAATACGATTGAATGAATGAATTTCAACCCACGACCTCTGACTCCAAAGCTCGGGCTCTTTTCACTGAGCACCCTGCTTCTCTAAGGGAGATTAAGATCCCCCTTACCCTGCGGGCACTAATATACTATTTAAGCATGAATTGGGATAGGTTGAGAGAGGAGAAATGGCAACCAAGACTTTTAATATCTGGACTTTTTACATTGTCAATAACAGCTGTCAAAGTTAATTGATTTTTATTCCATTTAGTTCTAATTACAAAATGAAAGCTCCATTAGAACTATCTACTGTTCATGCATGGAGAAAGACACTTTCACATTAACGGAAAATACTCAATAAATGGCATCTTCTCCATGAATCTTTAAAGGCTCATTCATTATTCAGGACTTTATTTCATAATTCACCATTTTATTCCAAAATTTGGAAGGATTTAATTGATTGAGAATGATGCTGTTGAACCTAGTGGAACTGAATAGATCTTTTTGTGCCTCACTTTCTAAAGGAGTTGGCATCTACTATCGTTATTTATTATTGAAGGAAAAAGCAGTTTTCTAATTAATCCAGAAGAACTCATGAAATGCAAATATTAATATGCATATTCTAATTTAATTGAAATGGATTAAATCAATACAACATGTACCCAGCGCTTAGAACCGTGCTCCAGCACTTAGAACAGGGCTTTGCACACAGTAAGCGCTTAACAAATGCCATAATAATAATAATAATAATAATAATAATAATAATGGCATTTATGAAGCACTTACTATGTGCAAAGCACTGTTCTAAGTGCTGGGGGGGATACAAGGTGATCAGGGTGTCCCACGGGGGTGCTCACAGTCAATCCCCATTTTACAGATGAGGGAACTGAGGCCCAGAGAAGTGAAGTGACTTGCCCAAAGTCCCACAGCTGACAATTGGCGGAGCCAGGATTTGAACCCATGACCATTGACTCCAAAGCCCAGGCTCTTTCCACAGAGCCACATTGATGATTATTATTATGTACAATGAACAAAGGAATTTGGACTGGGAGCCCACTGTTGGGTAGGGACTGTCTCTATATGTTGCCAACTTGTACTTCCCAAGCGGTTAGTACAGTGCTCTGCACAGAGTAAGCGCTCAATAAATACAATTGAGTGAATGAATGAATGAAATAGAATGTTGGAAAATTATTTCCCCAAAATAATCTAGTCATGGAAATGCCCTACAGGTCTCTAGAGATGGATTTGAAACTCTTCTGATTTATTTTGTACATATTTATTCTATTTATTTCATTTTGTTATTATGTTTGGTTTTATTGTCTGTCTCCCCCTTCTAGACTGTGAGCCCACTGTTGGGTAGGGACTGTCTCTATCCGTTGCCAACTTGTACTTCCCAAGTGCTTACTACAGAGTTCTGCACACAGTAAGCGCTCAATAAATATGAGTTGAATGAATGAATGAATGAATGAATGAATGAATACTGAGTGTCCAACTCTTGGGTCAGAGAGTCAGAGTTCATGGGTTCAAATCCCAACTCCGCAAACTGTCAACTGTGTGACTTTGGGCAAGTCACTTCTCTAACCTCAGTCACCTCATCTGTAAAATGGGGATTAAAACTGTGAGCCCTGCGTGGGACAACCTGATCACCTTGTAACCTCCCCAGTGCTTAGAACAGTGCTTTGTACATAGTAAGCACTTAACAAACACTATTATCATTATTATTATTATTATTATTATTATGTAGTAAGCACTTAATAAATGAAAAAAAAGTAACAAATTGTGTTCGCGGACAAATACTTGTACAAATAGCAGATCCAAAGACAGACATAATGCAGAAAGCAGAAAGATTTTTCTAAAATGTACAATTCCACCTACACCGTGGGAAAGAGGGTTAGGAATTTTTATAGGTGCCTTTTTGCTCGATAACTATTCTTTCTTCTATTGTCTTTATTCTTTCCCTCATCTTACAGAGATGGAAGTCAGTGATTTACTATTCCTTCAAAAAAATCACCTTTAGCTAGCTGCAGTTAGGAAAATTGTGGGCTTACTGTCATTTGATGAATACTGGGAAAACTGACAGAGCTGGACTAAAGCAAAGAAACTGAGATGGCTGGAGGATTCTGATGAAGACAACTTATTGAATTTATAATTGCGGACTCAGTTATCTATTTTGACCACACTGATTGTAAAGATGTTAATGTTTGTCTCCCTTGGGAGACAACACAGCCTTGATTGGTATTTTTTTCTTATGGGCAGGAAAGGAGCAAGTACTAGTGAAAAGAGCAAGGCCTTGAGAGTCAGAAAACATGGATTCCGATTCCATCTCTGCCACTTGTCTGCGGGGTGACCTTGGGCAAGTCACTTCACTTGTCTGGGCCTCAGTTCCCTCATCTGTAAAATGGGGATTAAGACTGTGAGAGCTCCATATGGGACAGAGACTATGTCCAATTTGATTATCTTGTATCTACCACCGAGCTTATAACAGTGCTTGGCACATAGTAAGGACTTAACAAATACCACAAATATTTGAATTTTTTCGGAATGCCTTTCTTCCTTACCTCTCAAGTGCCTAGTAGAAAGTATAGCTGCAAGTGGAATCTCAATAAATTCTGCTAACACTATTAGTACTACTACCACCACTAATGCTATTCATAATAACCATTAAGAATACTAAATAACCTAATAACTGACTTAATAACCTTAATAACATACTTAATACTTAGTACTTAATAAGATACTTAATAACCATTGCTATTAAGTGCTTACTGTACAGTCCCCTAGTCTGTAAGCCCTTTGTGGCTAGGGATTGCCTCTCTTTATTGCTGTATTGTACTTTCCAAGCATTTAGTATAGAGTTCTGCACACAGTAAGCGCTCAATAAATGTAATTTGAATGAATAAATGAATACTGAGTGCCCAACACTTTACTAGGCACTTAATAACAATAATAATAACAATTATTATTATTATTATTATTAATAATAATAATAATAATATTCATATTATTATGGTATTTGTTAAGTGCTTACTATAGTCATTCAATTGTATTTATTGAGCAGTTACCATGTGCAGAGCACTGTACTAAGCACTACTATATGCCAGACACTGTTTTAAGCACTGAGTTAGATATAAGATAATTGGTTGAACACAGAGCCTGTCCCACATGGGGCTCACAGTCTTAATTCCTATTTTACAGATGAGGGAACTGAGGCCCAGAAAAGTGAAGTGACTTGGCCAAGACCACAACGCAGACAAGTTGAAAGTTCACCTCTTCCAGGAGATCTTCCTAGACTGAGCCCCACTTTTCCCCTGCTCCTCTTCCCTCCCCATCGCCCCAACTCCCTCCCTCTGCTCTACCCCCCACCCACCCCCCAGCACTTGTGTATATATGTACTTTCATTAATTCAATTGTATTTATTGGGTGCTTACAGTGTGCAGAGCACTGTACTAAATGCTTGGGAAGTAAAAGTCGGCAACATATAGAGACAGTCCCTACCCAATAGCGGGCTCACAGTCTAGAAGGGAGAGACAGACAACAAAACAAAACATGTAGGTGGGTGTCAAAATCATCAGAATAAATAGAATTATAGCTATAAGCGCATCTATATGTTGCCAACTTGTACTTCCCAAGCGCTTAGTACAGTGCTTTGCACACAATAATTGCTCAATAAATACGATTGATTAACAAAATAAATGGAACAGTAAATTTGTAAAAGTAAAATAAATAGAGTAATTAATAAATCAGTATAAACATGTACAAGTACTGTGGGGAAGGGAAGGAATGTACATATTTATCATTCTATTTCATTAATGATGTGTATATATCTAGAATTCTATTTTTTTATATTGGTGCTATTGATGCCTGTCTATTTGTTTTGTTTTGTGGTCTGTCTCCCCACCTTCGAGACCATGAGCCTGTTGTTGGGTAGGGGCTATATCTATCTGTTGTTGAATAGTACTTTCCAAGCACTTAGTACAGTGATCTGCACACAGTAATCGCTCAATAAATATGATTGCATGAATGAATGAATGAAGGTATAGGAGCCAGAATTCGAATCCGGGTCCTTCTGACTCTCAATCCCGGGCTTTCTCCACTAGTCCACACTGCTTCCAGGGCACTTCGAAGAGAATCTTCTTCTTCAAATGCCGTCGAGTTGTTTCTGACCTTAAACAACTCCATGGATGCCTTCTCTTCAGAACACCCCATCTTAGACTTTTAGACTGTGAGCCCACTGTTGGGTAGGGACTGTCTGTATATGTTGCTAACTTGTACTTCCCAAGCACTTAATACAGTGCTCTGCACACAGTAAGCACTCAATAAATACGATTGATTGATTGATTGATTGATTGATGATTGATCTTCTGTCATAAAGTCCTTCTGGTACGTGTATCTGTGTTTTTTTCTTGTTAGAGATAAGGAAGTGGTTTACCATTGCCATCTTCCGTGCAATAAAAATTTGCGTCTCTCCCGTTTTCTTCCATCAACGTTTTGATCACTCATAATAATAATAATAATAATGATAATAATAATAATAATAATAATAATAATAATGACATTTATTAAGCACTACATGCAAAGCACTGTTCTAAGCACTGAAGCACTGTTCTAAGCGCTGTTCATCTGCGTTTGAGTCTTTCCCACATCGCTTCAGCCCAACACGGGTGAATTGACCCTTTCTGACACTTTGGCTTTGACCTTTCCATTCTGGTTAGCCTTAGATAGCTTCAATCTGAGCTTCATCACCCTACGCTAACTCTCCTGCCACGATAAAGGCATCAATTCATAGGAGAGTGGTAGAAATAATTATCATGTTCCTCACCCACAAGGAGGTCACAGACTCACAGGGGGCTGACAGTCATCATCATCATCAATCGTATTTATTGAGCGCTTACTGTGTGCAGAGCACTATACTAAGCGCTTGGGAAGTACAAGTTGGCAACATATAGAGACAGTCCCTACCCAACAGTGGGCTCACAGTCTAAAAGCGGGAGACAGAGAACAAAACCAAACATACTAACAAAATAAAATGAATAGAGGTAGGAGAAAGAGATATCGAATCCTCATTTTACAGTGGAGGAAATCGAGGTACGGGGAAGTTAAGTGACTCACCCAAGGTCACACAGCAGGTAAATGGCAGAGCGAAAATTAGAACCCATGCCCCCTGGTTTATTGTCTTAAGACTTCCTATCTCTTGTTTCTCAAAATGTCAAATCAGAAAAATCTAAAATATAAATGAACTCACCTTTAAGGCTCCTTCTATTGAATATTTTCTCTTCACTTGTGAAAGTTCTGAGCCGACATTCTCAAAACATTCTTCTCCACTTGCGTTTTCTATCTTCAGTCATTTGAAAGTGACAGAAAGGAACCAGAGATATTTTTAGTCTCTAAGGGAAAGGAGTGAAGTGAAATCTTGAGACGAGTCCAGTAAACCCAATGTTCGGCCTAACGCAGAGAATCTGTCAAACCTGATCGATCGATATCAGGAGCGTTGACTAAGCCCCCACTGTGTCAATCAATAAATCAATGGTATTTATTGGGTGCTTACTGCGTGCAGAGCTCTGTACTAAGCGCTTGGTAGAGTACAATATAACAGTTGGTAGACATGATCCCTGACCACAAAGAGCTTACAGTCTATGGAGGAGACAGACATTAAAATAAATTACTTTTTCTACATCTAGACTGTAAGCTTGTCATGTGTGAACCCATTGTTGGGTAGGGATTGTCTCTGCTGCTGAATTGTATTTTTCAAATGCTCTGCACACAGTAAGCGCTCAATAAATATGATTGAATGAATAAATGACACGTCTGCTAATTCTCTTGTATTGGACTCTCCCAAGTCCTTAGTACAGTGTTCTACACACCGTGCTCTATTGATTGATTAATTGATTGCAGATAGAGGAAAGAGGACCAGAAGGATTGCAGATGGAGGCGGCACATTCTGGAAGAGACGTGTCCACGGAGTCGCTAAGGGTCTGAGACGACTCGATGGCTTAAGACAAGACGAGAGGAAATTGTAGGAGTATAAAGGTACATATTTATTCTATTTATTTTATTTTGTTAATATGTTTTGTCTTGTTGTCTGCCTCTCCCTTCTGGACTGTGAGCCCACTGTTGGGTAGGAACTGTCTCTATATGCTGCAACTTGTACTTTCCAAGCACTTAGTACAGGGCTCTGCACACAGTAAGCGCTCAATAAATATGATTGAATGAATGAATATGGACATAAGTGCTGCAGGGCAGACAGGAGGTGATGCAGCTTAGTGGAAATAAGCCTGTATATATGTATATATGTTTGTACATATTTATTACTCTATTTATTTATTTTACTTGTACATATCTATTCTATTTATTTTATTTTGTTAGTATGTTTGGTTTTGTTCTCTGTCTCCCCCTTTTAGACTGTGAGCCCATTGTTGGGTAGGGACTGTCTCTATATGTTGCCAATTTGTACTTCCCAAGCGCTTAGTACAGTGCTCTGCACATAGTAAGCGCTCAATAAATATGATTGATTGATTGATTGATTGATTGATTGATTGACTGAAATAGCCTATGACTAAGAACAAGAGACCCACATTCTAGTCCAGCCTCTGCCACTGGCCTGCTGTTTGACTTTGGGCAGGCCTGTATGCCCGTTTCCTCATCTGTAAAATGGGGATACCGCCTCTCTCTCCCTCTTAGGTTGGGAATCCCATGGAAACTTAGGACTCTTTAAATAAGCACCACCATTATTGCAGAGCATGGCCTAGCAGATAGAGCACAGATGTGGGAAACAGTATGTTGTATTTATTGATCACTGACTGTGTGCTGAGCACTGTTCTAAGCACTGGGGTAAATACAAGGTGATCGGGTTGTCCCACGTGGGGCTCACAGTCTAAATCCTCATTTTACAGATGAGCTAACTGAGGCACAGAGAAGTGAAGTGACTTGCCCAGGGTCACCCAGCAGGCAAGTGGCAGAGAACCCACTTCGCCGTGGGTCGTGGAGAACCCACGACCATTGACTCCCAAGGCTGGGCTCTTTCCACTAAGCCACGCTGCTTCCCAACAAGCCATTTGTTTGCTGTGTGACCTTGGGCAAGTAACTTCAGTTCGCTGGGCCTCACTTCCCTCATCTGTAAAATGGAGATTGAAACTGTGAGCCCCTTGTGGAACAGGAAATGTGTCTGACCTAATTTGCTTGTATCCACCCCAACGCTTAGTACAGTGCCTGTCACAAAGCCAGTACTTAACAACTACCATAGTTTATTATTATTATTATTATTATTATTATTATTATTATTATTATTATTACTAGTATACGCTTAAAACAGAGAAGCAGTGTGACTCAATGGAAAGAGCACGGGCTTGGGAGTCAGAGGTCATGGGTTCAAATCCCAGCTCTGCCAATTGTCAGCTGTGTGACTTTAGGCGAGTCACTTCACTTCTCTGGGCCTCAGTTACCTCATCTGTAAAATGGGGATTAAGACTGTGAGCCCCCCGTGGGACAACCTGATAACCTTGTATCCTCCCCAACACTTAGAACAGTGCTTTGTACATAGCAAGCGCTTAACAAATGCCATCCAGCACTTAGAACAATGCTTTGCAGGTAGTAAGCGCTTAACAAATGCCATCATTATTGTTATTATTGTTATTATTATTCTCTGAGCTCCTGTTCCTTCATCTGTAAATGGGGATTAAGACTGCACGCTCAATGGAGGACAGGGACTGCATCTGACCAGATTAGCTTGTATCTACCCCAGTGTTTGGCACATAGTAAGCGCTTAACCAATATCATGAAGAAAACAATGAATGTGATTGCTGCTTGAGGCCTAGAGTCCCACATCACAACTCTGAATGTCTCAAGAACAGGCAAGGCCTATGTCGATTCATTATGCCCCGCTTTCTGAGAGCCAGGGCATTTCGCCTAATTGATTTCCATTTCTTTCATTATTGATTAGCTCGGGGGCAGGGGACGAATCCAAGCAACACGAAGAAAAGGCAGCAGGAAGCGGGAGACTGAAATGAGATCTTCAGGCCCCATCGGCGGTAAAGCCCGTTAATAATAATAATAGCATTTATTACACGCTTACTATGGGCAAAGCACTGTTCTAAGCACTGGGGAGGTTACAAGGTGATCAGGTTGTCCCACGAGGGGCTCACAGTCTTAATCCCCATTTTCCAGATGAGGTAACCGAGGCCCAGAGAAATTAAGTGACTTGCCCAAAGTCACACAGCTGACAAGTGGTGGAGCGGGGATTTGAACCCATGACCTCTGACTCCAAAGCCGGAGCTCTTTCCACTGAGCCACGCTGTTAAGCAATATGACTCTAAGAGCTCTCCGGAGTTTTTCTCAAGTATATTACTTTTAAATTAGAAGCAGGAAAATTCTCTCAGCTGAAGCTGGACAGAAAACAGCTGTGCTCATTAAAAGAGGAGGAACTGCTAAGTAGTTATATAATTAACAGTCTGTAATTAACAGAGACTTTTGATAGTGGCTCAAACGCAGAGCGGTGGAGTTGGCTGGGAAGAATGTTAATCATGTCTTGAATGGAAATGCCCTCTCTGTGTTTCGCTCTTCGGATTGGCCTGGGCTAGGCCTTCTGGAACGCTCTTTGTATGGTTAGAGTCCACCAGACATTTGTGAGAGAAGGGGGACTTCTTAGATGCTTTTCCGTGGCCCACATGCTCGCTAAATACAGGGAAAGCTGGCTGAGGGTTTCCAGATTGAATGATGCTGTTAGGCCAGACCCCTGCACTCTTTTCTGAACAAGTTTCTTCTCTCTGTCTCTCTCGCTCTCTCTCCCACTTTCTCTTTGTTCCTCTGCTCTCTTTACCTCTCTCTGTCTCTGTCTCTCCTCCCTCTGTCTGTCTCTGCCCCCCATTCTCTCTCCCTTTCTCTCTATTTATGTCTCTGTCTCTTCGTTTCCCTCTCTAACTCTAACTCTCCCACTCTCTCTCTCTCTCTCCTCTGCTCTCTTTATCTCTCTCTGTCTCTGTCTCTCCTTCTTCTGTCTTTACCCCTCCCACTCTCTCTCCCCTTCTCTCTATTCATGTCTCTGTCTCTTCCTTCCCCTCTTTACCTCTATCTCTCCCACTCTCTCTTTCCTCTGCTCTCTCTGTCTTGGTCATTCATTCATTCATTCAATCATATTTATTGAGCACTTACTGTGTGCAGAGCACTGTACTAAGCACTTGGGAAGGACAAGTTGGCAACATATAGAGATGGTCCCTACCCAACAGTGGGCTCACAGTCTAGAAGGCTCACACTCTCTTCCTCCCTCTCTCTCCCTCTGTCCCTCCCACTCTCTCCCCTTCTCTCTATTACTCTGTCTCTTCCACCCCTCTCTACCTCTATCATTCTCACTCTCTTTCTCTCTTCTGCTCTCTTTATCTCTCTCTGTCTCTGTTTCTCTTCCCTCTCTCTTCCTCTGTCCCTCCCACTCTCTCTCCCCTTCTCTCTATTTATTTCTCTGTCTCTGTCTCTTCCTCCTCCTCTCTCTACCTCTATCTCTCCCATTATCTTCCTCTCCTCTGCTCTCTCTGTCTCTTCCTCCCCTTCTCTCTACTTCTGGCTCTCCCACTCTCGTTCTCTCTCCCACTCTCGTTCTCTCTCCCACTCTCTCTTTATCTCTCTCTGTCTCTTCTTCTCTGTCTCTCTCTCTCCCTCTCCCTGTCTCTCCCCCTTTTTCTTTACCTCTCCCTCTCCCTTTTTTCTCTCTGTCTCTTTCTCTCTCTCACACTTTCCCTCTTTCCCTCTATGTCTTTTTCTGTCTCTTTCTAGCTCTCCCTCTGTGTTCTCTCCTCCATCACTTCTCTCCCCTTCCTCTCTCCCTCTTTCTTCCCAGAGAAGCAGAATGGCAGAGTGGTTAGAGTTTGGGCTTGAGAGTCAGAAGTTCAGAGGTTCTAATTCCAGCTCCTCCACTTAGCTGCTGTGTGACCTTGGACTTCACTTCTCTGGGCCTCAGCTACCTCACTGGGAAAATGGGGATTGTGACTGTGAGCCCCACGTGGGACAGGGACTGCATCCAACCCGATTTGCTTGTATCTAACCCAGAACTTAGTGCAGTGCCTAGTACATAGTCAGCACTTAGCAAATACCATAATCATCATTATTATCTTTCCTTCTATGCACTGTTCATTCATGCATTCAATTGTACTTATTGAGTGCTTACTGTGTGTGGAGTACTGTATTAAGCACTTGGAAAGTATAATTTGACAACAGAGACAATCCCTACCTAACAATGGGCTTACAGTCTAGAAGCCGAGAGACAGGCAACAAAACAAAACAAGTAGACAGGCATCAATAGCGTCAATGTAAATAAATAGAATTATAGATATAAGTACATCATTAATAAAATGAATAGAATAATAAAATTTTATATATATATATATATATGTATATATATACAAGTGCTGTGGGACAGGGGAGTAGAGCTGATAAAATAATAATAATAATAATGGCATTTATTAAGCACTTACAATGTGCAAAGCACTGTTCTAAGCCCTGGGAAGGTTACAAAGTAATTAGGTTGTCCCCCGGGGGGCTCACAGTCTTAATTCCCATTTTCCAGATGAGGGAACTGAGGCACAGAGAAGTTAAGTGACTTGCCCAAAGTCACACAGCTGACAGTTGGCAGAGCCGGGATTTGAACCCATGATCTCTGACTCCAAAGCCCGGGCTCTTTCCACTGAGCGTCGCTGCTTCTCTAAATAGTGGGAGTAAGGGAGATGGAGAGGGGAGGAGGAGCAGAGGAAAAGGGGGGCTTAGTCTGGGAAGGCCTCCTGGAGGAGGTGAGCTTTCAGTAGGGCTTTGAAGGGGGGAAGTGTACTAGTTTGGCAGATATGAAGAGGGAAGGCATTCCAGGCCAGAGGTAGGACGTGGGCCGGGGTCGACAGCCTGACAGGCGAGAAGGAGGCCCAGTGAGGAGGTTAGCGGTGGCAGAGGAGTGGAGGGTGTGGACTGGGCTAGAAAAGGACAGAAGGGAGGGGGCGAGGGGGTGGAGAGCCTTGAACCCGAGAGTGAGGAGTTTTTGCTTCATGCAAAGGTTGATAGGCAACCACTGGATACTTTTGAGGAGGGGGGTGACCTGCCCAGAGCATTTCTGTAGGAAGATAATTTATGCAGCTGAGAGAAGTAAAGACTGAAGTGGGGAGAGACAGGAGGTTGGGAGGCAATAAAGAATTGTCTGTATCTTTCTCCCTCCCTCTCTCCTTCTCTCATTTATTCAATTGTATTTACTGTGTGCAGAGCATTGTACTAAGCACTTGGGAGATTACAATACAACAATGAGCAGAAACATTCCCTGGTCTAGGTGCCCTTCTCTTCTCTCCCTCTCTGTCCTTATCTATCTCTCTGTCACTCTCTTTGTCTATTCTGCCCTCTCTCTGCCTCTCTGTCTCTTTCTCACCATCTCTTTCATTTTTTCTCTCCCTCTCTCTCTGCCTGTCTCTCTCTCACTCTCCATCTTTGCCTACAATTCTTTTTCTGACTCTGTCTCTCTCTCCATCTCTCTCTCTCTACACCCTTCTCTCCCCCATCACTTATCTCCTTCTCTGTCTTCCTTCTTCCCTTACCTCCCTCTCTTGCTTCTCTTCCCCTTTTTCCCCTCTATATTTCTTTCTGTCTATCTCTCACCTTTCCCACTATGTCTTTCCCTCCCCTCTCTCTCCTTTCCTCCCTCTATTTCCTTCTCTCCCCTCCTTTCTTCCTTCTTTCCTCTATGTACTTCTTCCCCCCCTTCCCTCTGTGTCCTTTTCCATCTCTATCCCCCTCTCTCTTCCCATCTTCCACCCTGACATCTCCTCACCAGAGCTGGAGAGATCATGATGGGGAGGAGGCCCTGGAAGCTTCTGGTTGGGGTTACAGGGGGAGTCTGAAGCCCCTTTCTGAGAGGAGAGGAGAGATAGGGTGTGATTTGGGGCTTGGTGGGAAGCTTCTGGGAAGCCCAGGCTGGGCTGCTACCTGGAAGAAGTGGAGCAAGACTCCTGCAGCCATGTTTGAAGTGGCAGGCTCCAGCTGCAGCTGATGATGGGAGTCTTTTGAAGCCATGACTTCCACAGTTCAACCCTCAAGGGGGGCTGTGAGGTGGTTGTCCAGGACTTGCTTGGTCCAGAAAATCCAACAATCAATCAATTGCCCTTATCAAGCGCTTACTCTGTGCAGCCCCCTCTCAGGGTCGCACCTGGAGAGTTTCCAGCCCTCTACAAGTCATGACTACAGGAGGGAGAGTCAAACCAAGGCCTGTCCATTCCATCTCTAGCTTGGCCAGTGGCTAGCGAGTAGAAGGCCATCTGCTACAAGTCAAAACTCTCCTGTGCTGGACAGCAGCAGCACGGGAGAGCATCGAGGGCAGCGACTCATTTATGGCATGGAAGGCAGTGCTGGTAAACAATTTCTGGATTTTTACCAAGAAAACTCTGTGAATCCACTACCAGAACGATTGCAGATGGAAGTGTAGCATTCTGGGAGGGATGTGTCTATGGCATCTCTATGAGTCAGGCATGAACTGAGAGCATAAAACAACAACAACAACAACTCTGTGCAGAGAACTGTGCTGAGCACTTGCAAATGTCTAATACAATAGAGTTGGTGAATGAGGCCCCTGCCAGAGAGGTACTTACAGTCTATGGGAGGAGCCTACAGTTTGCAGTGGAGCTTGGCGATGTGGAGGGGAGGAGGAGCAGAGGAAAGGGTGGTCTCAGTCTGGGAAGACTTCCTGGAGGAAATGAGCCTTCAGTAGGGCTTTGAAGAGGGGAAGCGTGACTGTTTGGTGGACTTGAGGAGGGAGGGCATTCCGGGCCAGAGATAGGTTGTGGGCCAGGTGTCGACAGTGGGACAGACAAGAACGAGGCCCAGTGAGGAGGTTAGCAGTGGCAGAGGAGCAGTGGGTGCTGGCTGGGCTGGAGAAGGAGAGAAGGGAGGTGAGGTAGGAGGGGCCAAGGAGATGGACAGCTTTGAAGCCAGTAGTGAGAAGTTTTTGCTTGTTACAGGGGCAGCCACTGGAGATTTTTGAGGAGGGGAGTAACATGCCCAGAGCATTTCTAAAGAAAGATAATCCAGGCAGCAGAGTGAAGTAT
Source organism: Tachyglossus aculeatus (assembly GCF_015852505.1). NCBI lineage: Eukaryota > Metazoa > Chordata > Mammalia > Monotremata > Tachyglossidae > Tachyglossus > Tachyglossus aculeatus. Next base: position 4,899,269 of record NC_052070.1, read on the forward strand.
GGACTAAAGTGGGGAGAGACAGGAGGCTGGGAGGTCAGAAAAGAGGCTGATGCAGTCATCCAGTAGAGATAAGATGAGTGATTATATTAATGTGGTAGCAGTTTGAATGGAGAGGAAAGAGTGGATGTTGTTGATGTTGTCAAGGTGAGACTGGCAGGTTTTGGTGATGGATTGGATACGTGGAGCGAATGAGAGAGCAGAGTCAAAGATGGCACCAAGGTTGCGGGCTTGTGAGACAGGAAGGATGGTAGTGGCGCCCACAGTGATGGGAAAGTCAGGGAGAGAACAGGGTTTGGGAGGGATGATAAGGAGCTCAGACTTGGACATTTTGAATTTTAGTTGGACGGAGGACATCCAGGTGGAGATGTCCTGAAGGCAGGAGGAGATGTGAGCCTGGAGGGAGGGAGAGAGACAGTGGAGGAGAAATAGATTTGGGTGTCATCAGCGTAGAGATGGTAGTTGAAGCCGAGGGAGCAAATGAGTTCACCAAGGGAGTGGGTGTAGATGGAGAACAGAACGGGACCAGGAACTGGCTCTTGAGGAACCCCTATATTTAGGGGATGGGAGAGGGAGAAGGAGACTGAGAGTGAAAGGCCACAGTGATAAGAGGAGAACCAGTAGGGGACAGAGTCTGTGAAATAATAATAATTATAATAATGATGACATTTGTTAAGCACTTACTGTGTGCAAAGCACTGTTCTAAATGCTGGGGGGGTACAAAGTGATCAGGTTGTCCCACGTGGGGCTCACAGTCTTAATCCCCATTTCATAGATGGGGTAACTGAGGCACAGAGAAGTTAAGTGACTTGCCCAAGGTCACGTAGCAGACATGTGGCAGAGTCGGGATTTGAACCAACGATCTCTGACTCCCAAGCCCGGGCTCTTTCCACTGAGCCATGCTGCTTCTCGAAACCAAGGTTGGTTAACATGTTGAGGAGAAGGGAATGGTCCACAGCATCAAAGGCAATTGAGAGGTCGAGGAGGATTAAGATGGAGTAGGAGCTTTTGGATTTGGCAAGAAGGAGGTCATTGGTGACCTCTGAGAGGACAATTTTGGTGGAATGCAAGGGACAGAAGCCAGACTGAGGGGTGGGGTGGGGTCCAGGAGAGAGTTGGAGGAGAGGAATTTGAGGCAGCGAGTGTAGACCACTCACTCCAGGAGTTTGGAAAGGAAGGGTATGAGGGTTATGGGGTGATAACTGGAGGGGACTATGGGGTCAAGGGAAAGTTTTTTAGGATGGGGGAGATGTGAACACATTCACGGGATCAGAAAAAGTCACTAATGAGGCAGTTTGCTGTGGGCTCACCATAGAAGTAAGAAGGGGCAAGGTGTTGGAGAGCTTTGAAGCCAATAGTGAGGAGTTTTTGTTAATAATAATAATAATAATGATGATGGCATTTGTTAAACACTTACTATGTGCAGAGCACTGTTCTAAGCATTGGGGGAGGATACAAGGTGATCAAGTTGTCCCACATGGGGCTCACAGTCTTAATCCCCATTTTACAGATGAGGAAACTGAGGCTCAGAGAAGTTAAGTGACTTGCCCAAGGTCACACAGCAGACATGTGGCAGAGCCTAGATTCAAACCCATGACCTCTGACTCCAAAGCCCGTGCTCTTCTCCATTGAGCCACACTGCTCCTTTTGTTGGATACGGAGGTTGATAGACAACCACTAGAAATTTTTGAGGAGGGGGATGACATGCCCAGAACGTTTCTGTAGAAGGATTATCTCTAACAGCAATGTCTTGAAAATATTTACAACTAGAGTGGTCCAAAAAACCTGAATATACACTCGAGTGAACATACAAGTCTACTGGAGAAGAATGAAAAATACGTACAACTCTCAAGCCCCATTGAATTAAAGTAGAAAGCAGGAAATGCTTTTGGGTTCTATCAGCTCGCAGACACCCTGCAACAACTTCGTTCAAATTAATCTGTCGCTGAACATTCTCCCCAACTGTTTGCAGAACCACGTGCAAAATAATCAATTTTTTTAGAGTTATGTGTATTTTGGAATTATATATACAATTGGATATTATCACAGAGGGCTTCCAAAGTATTGCTTTTAGCAGCTTTTTATGATCACTTAAACTCTGCAATTGTGTTTCTTTCCTCTCAAAACAAGAAAATCAATTTCAACAAGGATTTATTTTGGAAGGAAGGCTTTAAAGAACTATTTTATTTTAGAGAGCCTGCAATATATATCTGGAAAATAGGAGGCATAGACTCTGGCTTGCCAAAGTGCATTATTTCTCTTAGGTATTACTGGTTCGGGATATTATTTTCATCAGTTGTCCTTTCCCCACAGTTTTCACGATCTCAAAGGATCAATGGAAGCTCTTTAGATGACAAAGCTGTAACATTTGACCCACACATTTAAAAATGCCCTCCTCTCTGTTCACCTTCAGATGACAGCAAGTTGAATATTGTCAGCACTTGGCATGCAGCTAAACGATGACTCTAACTAGCAGAAGCTTCGCTTAGGGAAAGAACACGGGCCTGGGAGTAAAAAGACGTGGGTTCTAATCCTGACTCTGCCACTCATCAGGTGAGTGACCTAGGGAAAGCCCCTTAACTTCTCTATGCCTCAGTTACCTCATCTGTAAAATGGGGATTAAGTTTGTGAGCCCCAAGTGGGACATACTTATTACTTTGTAACTACTCCAGCACTTCGAAAAGTGCTCTGCATATAGTAAGTGCTTAACAAATGCAATAATAATAATAATAAGTAGCACACACAAGAAATCTTTTTGTTTTTGAAATTGATTTGTTCTCTTTAAGCTAAAGAACTTCCAAATCCAACAGAGTCATAAATAGCCAGTTAAGAATGCTTTATTCCGCCTCTTGATGAAATTTGATTTCTACGTCCACCTTTGAGATGTGGTTGCCGGTGAAAGTGTTGGCGTGTCTATCCACTTTTCTTGGAAATTAGGCCGAGAAATCTAATCAAATCCAGTAAAGAATGCCTACTGAAAAAGAGGCTAGGAAAAATTCCAGCTCCGACGTTCACCAGCCCTGGGAACTTGGGGAAGTCACTTAACTGCCCTGGTTCTCAGTTTCCACGTCAGCCAAATTTGGATTAAAGATGTGTTCTCCCTCTGGCAAATACAGGGAGTCTCACGGGAGCTTGGATGTGGGTCTGACCTAATCATCTTTTCATCTATCACACAGCTCAGGACATAGCAGGCTCTTAAAGAATATCGCTATCATTATTTATGATGTTCTGATTATTTTCATCCACATAATTTTTCTAGATAGAACATCTTTGGAACTCGCTTGACAATTGGTCTCCCCCTCTCCTCTCCTCTCCTCTTCTCTCCCCCTCATCCCCCTCTCCATCCCCCCCATCTTACCTCCTTCCCTTCCCCACAGCATCGGTATATGTGTATATATGCTTGTACATATTTATTACTCTATTTATTTATTTCACTTGTACATATCTATTCTATTTATTTTATTGTATTAGTATGCTTGGTTTTGTTCTCTGTCTCCCCCTTTTAGACTGTGAGCTCACTGTTGGGTAGGGACTGTCTCTATATGTTGCCAACTTGTACTTCCCAAGCACTTAGTACAGTGCTCTGCACACAGTAAGCGCTCAATAAATATGATTGATTGATTGATTGAATTGGTTGTTTAAAGCCATGGTATATATTCAGTGCTTCCTTTTTGAATAACCCACATGTGATAAGCTACAGCTTTTCATTCATTCATTCAATCATTCATTCATTCATTCAATTGTATTTATTGAGCGCTTACTGTGTGCAGGGCACTGTACTAAGCGCTTGGGAAGTACAAATCGACAGCATATAGAGACAGTCCCTACCCAACAACAGGCTCACAGTCTAGAAGGAGGAGACAGACAACAAAACAAAACAAGTAGACAGGTGTCAATACCATCAGAATGAATAGAATTATAGCTGTATACACGTCATTGATAAAATAGAGTAATAAATATGTACAAATAAAATGCATAGAGTAATAAATATGTACAAATACATGTAAGTACTGTGGGGAGGCGAAGGGGGTAGGACAGAAGCGGGGGGCGATGGGGGATGAGGAGGAAGAGAGGAAAAAGTGAGGGCTGAGTGTGGGAAGGCCTCCTGGAGGAGGTGAACTCTCAGTAGGGCTTTGAAGGGAGGAAGAGAGCTAGTTTGGAGGATTTGTGGAGGGAGGGCATTCCAGGCCAGGGGGAGGACTTGGGCTGGGGGTCAATGGTGGGACTGGCGAGAACGATGCCCATTGAGGAAGTGAGAGGCAGCAGAGGAGCGGAGGGTGTGGGCTGGGCTGGAGAAGGAGAGAAGGGAGGTGAGGTAGGAGGGGGCGAGGGGATGGATGGATGGACAGCCTTGAAGCCCAGGGTGAGGGGTTTTTATTTGATTCGAAGGTTGACGGAAAACCAAGGGAGATAGATATTCAAGGAGGGGAGCGACATGCCCAGAGCTTTTCTGTACAACGATAATCTGGGCAGCAGAGCGAAGTATGGACTGAAGCAGGGAGAGACAGGAGGATGGGAGATCAGAAACGAGGCTGATGCAGTGATCCAGTCAGGTTAGGAATGACTACTGTAGAGAAATGATGATGATAATAATAATAATAATAATGGTATTTGTTAAGCAGTTATTATGTGCTAAGCACTGTTCTAAGTGCTGGGAGGATACAAGGTGATCAGGTTGTCCCATGTGGGGCTCACGATCTTAATCCCCATTTTCCAGATGAGGGAACTGAGGCCCAGAGAAGTGAAGTGACTTGTCCATAGTCACACAGCTGACAATTGGCGGAGCTGGGATTTGAACCCATGACCTCTGACTCCAAAGCCCGTGCTCTTTCCACTGAGCCATGCTGCTTCTAATGATAGGGCCCTTGGCTGGCCTGATGGCAAGAACCCGGCCTTGGGAGTCAGAGGACCTGGGTTCTAACCCCAGCTCCACCACTAGTCTGCTGTGTGACCTTGGGAAAGCCGCTTCACTTCTCTGTGCTTCATGTGTTCATTCAATCATATTTAATGAGTGCTTACTGTGTAGGGAGCACTGTAATAAGCGCTTGGAAAGTACAAGCTGGCAACATATAGAGACGGTCCCTACCCAACAACGGGCTCATCTGTAAAATGGGGACTGAGACTGTGAGCCCCACATGGGACAACCTGATCACCTTGTATCTACTCCAGTGCTTACAACAGTGCTTGGCACATAGTAAGCGCTTGACAAATACTTTCATTATTATTATTACAATGAGATTGGACAATAAGCACTCAATAAATATGATGGAATGAACAAATCGGCTATTTTAGCCCCATTTTACAGGCATGCTGAGAAGCAGCATGGCTTAGTGGAAAGAACATGGGCTTTGGAGTCAGAGGTCATGGGTTCTAATCCCTGCTCTACCACTTGTCAGCTGTGTCACTTTGGGCAAGTCATTTCATTTCTCTGTGCCTCAGTTACCTCATCTGTCAAATGGGGATTAAGACTGTAAACTCCCTGTGGGACAACCTGATCACCTTGTAACCTTCCCAGCGTTTAGAACGGTGCTTTGTACATAGTAAGCGCTTCACAAATTCCATCATTATTATCATTATTATTATTTTACAAATGAGGAAACTGAGACACAGAGAAGTGAAGTGACTTGCTCACGGTCACACAGCAGAACCAGTGGCAGAAGTGAGATTAGCACCTAGGTCTTCTGACTCTCATCCAGTGCTCTTTCCACTAGATCGTATGGGCCAGTAGTGTTCCAACACAGTTCCTCCTCTGAAGTGAAAATCCTCCTGTAGCTCTTCAACAGAGGGAAATGGTACTTTCTGGGTAACAAGTGCATTGGGTCTTCCTTATAGGTTAATTCTGAATTGAGCTCTAAAGTGGCAATAGTCTCATAATTACTATTTATTATTGATTTATGGTTTTTGTAAAGCACTTAACTATGTGCCAGGTAGTGTACTAAGCGCTGGGGTGGATAAAAGATAATCAACTCCTTCATGGGGCTCACAGTCCAAGTAGGAGGGAGAACAGGGATTGAATCCCCAACCTACAGAAGAGGTAACTGAGGCCCAGAGACATGAAGTGACTTACCCAAGGTCACACAGCTGAGAAGTGGCAGAGTGGGGATAAGAAACCAGGTCCTTTGATTCCCAGGCCCATGCTGTTCCCACTAGGCCATGCCACTTCACACTTTCAACCCTCCAGGCTGTTGTGGGACCCATTATTCTAGTCTGAAAATCACTGAGAAATTAAATAAGATATACATGTAATAGGCACCTATATTTTCGTCACACAAAACACAGATCCACTTACCCGGAGGAATCCATGATCATGATATTGCTCTACCTTCTTTAAAGCACATTTTTGTCTTCCAAGCAAATGCAAACATTTCAATATTTAGCTCCCTGTGAAGCATCCCCTAATATTCATTAACGGGTTTTTGTCACATGTCTCTTTCACAGACAAGTTCTGGACTAGAAAAATAGCCGCCTGTCATGTGTATCTGCTGTCAAAATGACATGTTGTGAATCAACTGTGAAAATGGTTCTGGTACGTCCTGGAGATTTGATCTTGCCCCCCTCGTATTTCTTCCAGAAAGATGAGATCCCGCCATCTGTTCAGAGCTCCTTGGATCCTTTAGAAAATGGAAATTTCCTTGCAGAGATTTGTTTGTCTTGATACTGATTTGGATGGAGAGGAAAGAGGGAAGAATACAGGGAGAAAAAGCATGGCCTAATGGTTAGAGCCACCAGCCTGCGAGTCAGAAGAACCTGGGTTCTAATCCCAGGTCTGCCACTTGTCTGCTGGGTGACCTCGGACAGGTCATTTCACTTCTCTGTGGTTCAGTTACCTCATCTGTACAATGGGGATTAAGACTGTGAGCCCCACATGGGACAGGGACTGCATCCAACCCGATTGGCTTGTGTCCAATCCCCAGCAAAACCTTCTGGTCGCAGTCCCTGTTTCACAAAACGAGGTGACTGAGACCCAGAGAAGTGAAGTGACATACCCAAGGTCACACCGCAGACAAGTGGTAGAACCGCGATTAGAGCCGAGGTCCTTCTGACTCGCAGGCTGGTGGCTTTAACCACTAGGCCATGCTTTTTCTCCCGGCATTCTTCCCTCTTTCCTCTTCATCCAAGTCAGTACCAAGATAAAAAATCTCTGCAAGGAAATTTCTGTTTTCTAAAGGACTTTATTTTATTTTATTTTATTTTGCTAGTATGTTTGGTTTTGTTCTCCGTCTTCCCCTTTTAGACCGTGAGCCCACTGTTGGGTAGGGACTGTCTCTATATGTTGCCAACTTGTACTTCCCAAGCACTTAGTACAGTGCTCTGCACACAGTAAGCGCTCAATAAATATGATTGATTGACTGATTGAACAGATGGTGGGATCTCATGTTTCTTCAAGAAACACCTGGCAACACTATCTCTTTTTCTCTGTGCCCCCATCCCTTTGGCTTTAGTGCCTTCTCTCTTCTTTGCTTTGCCTCCCCCTTCTTTCTTTGTCTATTTCTTTTTCTCTCTTCCCTCTCCTCCTCCCTTCCTTTCTTTCTCTTTTTGTCTCTCCCCTCCTTTCCCCCGCCTCCTCTACTCTTTGTCTCTCTCCATTCCCTCTTCCCCTTTCTCCAGATATTTTACTCACCAAAGCTCATTTTTGCCTATCTTGTTGCTCATTCATTTATTCAATCGTGTTTATTGAGCACTTACTGTGTGCAGAGCACTGTACTATGTAATTTGGAGAGTAATAATAATAATAATTATGATAATTCTGGTATTTGTTAAGTGCTTACTATGTGCCAGTCACTGTATTTAGTACTAGGGTTAGACCCAGTCCCTGTTCCACATGGGGCTCACAGTCTTAATCCTCATTTTATAGATGAGGGAACTGAGGCAAAGAGAAATGAAGTGACTTCCCCAAGATCACACAGCAGACAATTGGCAGAGATGGGAATAGAACCCATGATCTTCTGAGTCCCAGGCCCAGGGTCTCTGAAGCAGCGTGGCTTAGTGGCAAGACCACGGGTTTGGGAGTCAGAAGTTGTGGGTTCTAATCCCACCTCCACCACTTGTCAGCTGTGTGACTTTGGGCAAGTCACTTCACTTCTCTGTGCCTCAGTTACCTCATCTGTAGAATGAGGATTAAGACAACCTGATTAACTTGTATATACCCCAGCATTTAGAACAGTAATTTGAAAAGTAGTAAGTGCCTAACAAAAACCATCATCATTATTATTATTATAATTACTATCATTATTATTATTATCCACTCTGCCATGCTGTTTCCCATGGTATGACTCAGTGGAAAGAGCCCGGGCTTTGAAGTCAGAGGTCATGGGTTCAAATCCCGGCTCCGCCACTTGTCAGCTGTGTGACTTTGGGCAAGTCACTTCACTTCTCTGTGCCTCAGTTACCTCATCTTTAAAATGGGGATTAAGACTATGAGCCCCCCGTGGGACAACCTGATCACCTTGTAACCTCCCCAGCACTTAGAACAGTGCTTTGCACATAGTAAGAGCTTAATAAATGCTATTATTATTATTATATATACACACACAATATATATTGCTGTATACACATATGTATATGTTGTATGTGTATATGTATGGGCATATGAATATGCGTATGTTATATATTATACATATGTATGTACAATATAACAGAGTTGGAAGAGATATTCCCTGCCCACAATGAGCTGACATTCTGGAGGGGGAGACATACTTTAAGATAAATAAATAAATTGATATATTAAGGGTATGTACATAAGTGCTCTGGGACTGAGATGGGGGAATTAAGGGGGCAACGGTGATGCAGTAGAGAGTGGGATAAGAGGAAATTAGAGCTTAGTTTGAAGAGGCCTCTTGGAGGAGATAATAATGATAATGATGACGGTATTTGTTAAGCACTTACTATGTGCCAAGCACTGTTCTAAGTGCTAGGCTGGGTACAAGGTAATCAGATTGTCCCACGTGGGGCTCACAGTCTTCATCCCCATTTTACAGATGAGGGAACTGAGGCACAGAGAAATGAAGTGACTTGTCCGAGTAGTGTGAGGGGTGGGTTATAGTAGGAGAGCAGTAAGGTGTAGAAGGAGAGAGCAAAGCGATTGAGTGTTTTAAAGCCAACCGGGAGGTGTTTCTGTTTGATGCGGATGTGGATGGGCAACCCCTGGAGGTTCTTGAGGACGGGGGAAACCTGGTCTGAATATTTTTGTAGAAAAATGATGTGGGCATCAGAGTGAAGAAAGGACTGGAGTGGGGAGAGACAGCAAACAAGGAGAAGAGCAAGAACACTCATGGCATTATCAACTCCTTCACCGTTCACATCTGGCAGACCCCTGCTCTCTCCTTTGTATCTTCTTCAAATGCCGTGCAGTCATTTTCGATTCATGGAGACCCTAGGGATATATTCCTTCCAAAGCGTCCTAACTTCTGAGTCGTTCTGGTGTGTATATCCATAGAGTTGTCTTGATAGAAGATACAAAGGTG